>NW_007247757.1:8961-105977 GCF_000164805.1 Carlito syrichta | reverse complement strand
CGTAGCACATGCCTGTAATTCTGGCTACTCAGAAGGCTGAGGCGGAAGGATCGCCGGAGCTCAGCAGGTCGAGGCCACGGTGGCCGGGAGCGGCCACTGCACTCCAGTCTGGGTGACAGAGTGAGACTTCAACTCAAAAAAAAAAAATTTCAATTTTGCCCATTTCATCTCACGAGTTAGTATTGAGTTGGTTCTTTAAATATTTAATAATTGCTTGAGACATTTCCCTTTATTATCGTTCTATGGTGAAAATCCCATGGCTCTTTCATCAATCCCAAGACCTAGAACGAACAGAGGCTGTTAATTTCCAGCAAACGTTAAATCATGTGATTTCTATTCCAATTCCCTGAAGGTCAAACGAAGCACTCAGTGGAAGGGGTGTGCTCATTCCTCCCTTCCCCTCCGTTAGCCTTTCTTCTTTCACTGCCCATCTGCCCCCCCCTTCCACCCACTCACCCACACCCTCCCAATCAAATCAAGTCAGGTTTCTCTTAATCATCATCAGGGAACAAAAAGGTATAGCTTTGGAGCATCGAGCCACAATTTCACACCCCATTTGCACGAGAACTCAGAAGGCCGCTAATGTGCTGTTTGCTTTTTAGCAAGCATCTCTGCGGTCATCCCAGAAATGCGTTTTGGCGGGCCTCCCGGGGAATGGGAGCTATTTATGAGAGCTTCCTTGAAGTGCTTACATGCAGCATTGGGACGTTCACTGCCATCTGCAAACTGGACTTGGCCCAGAGACATTTGGGATCTGACCAAGAGAACTTTGATATCTGAGGAAGATGAAAGTAGATGTCACTTTTCATGTATCTCAGCCATTTCTGCCCTTCTCCCAATCCAACCCCCCTTGCCAGGCATTTGTTGGATTCGTCCTTCACTGCCTTTTTCTGGATCACTCGGTCATATAAGATCATCTGTTTTAACGCCTGATGATGACCAAGTCGCATCCGGCTTTTCTTTGCACACTCAAGTCCCCCACTGGGGATGAAAGTTGTCTCCAGTTTTCTCTCTTTTCTGCCATATAACACCTCCAGATCAGGAAGTATCTTTTCCTGACATGCACCACATGAAGCATGCAAAGTAGCAAGAGAAACTGAGGCCAAACGATCGTTTTTGTCTCACAATCTGCTCCCATCATCACCACAATGCCAACACTTCCTGCACCACACTCCTTTCAGAGCTCTTGCTGCCTCTAAACTACCAAGAAGTAATTTATAAGCAGCTTCATTTTTGCTCAATCTCTCATTATTTCAGGAAGAATGGATTTGCAGAAAAACAAATTCCAGCTATATTCCAGGCATCAAGAACAAGAAAAAGATCTCTTCCCTGGGAGAGTTTATGGCCTACTAGGGTCACTGGAGCAAAACCAAAGGTCAAACGAAGCACTCAGTTGAAGGGGTTGTGTTCATTTCTTCCCTTCACTTTCACTAACCATTCTTTTGCTGCCTATCTGCACCCTACCCATCCATCCATATTCTCCTAAGCAAATCAAGATAGTTTTATTTATATGTGTGTGTGTATGCTTCAGTATGTGTGCATATATATCTATCTATATATATATATACACACACACACATACATACATATATTATGTGTGTATATATATGCTTCCTGTGTGTGTGTGTGATGGTATGCCCACTGGATATCCAGGACCACAGAGAAGGGATACTTCACAAAATCAGAGATATTAGAAGCCACTTCCTGGGGTAAAAGATATATTAAGATCTGAATCTTAAAAGACGTGTAGGAATTAGCCCGGTGAAAAGAAGAAGTACGGCAGAGGAAATCACAGGAGCAAAAGGCCAGAAGTAAGAAATCAAAGGCGAAAAGGAAACAGGCAGTTTTGTGCTGCAAGAGTGAACATATGAGGCTAGGAGTGAAATGAGATGAAGCAAGAGAGACAAGTCAGGGCCAGGCCATAGAAGGCCTTGTATACCAAGCCAAGCAACACAGATTTTATTACAGGCAGGGGAATGATTGAAAGGATTTCAGCAAAGGAGACATACGATGAGATTTATGCTTTGTACAGGTCACTATGGTACCGGAGCAGAGGGTGAATTTAGGAGGAAAAAGACAGAAGAAGGTGGCGGTTGAGAGGCTGGGGTAGTAGAGTCAAAAGGCAGTTATGAGAGAGGTCATTATGGAGACAGAGAGGAGGCAGATTCAAAACTATATGTGGGAGGGAAAACTGGCAGGGTTTGGTGATTATCGGGACCTAGGGAGTGAAAAAGAGGTAAGAGAGTGAGGTGATCCCGTGGTTGTGACTTCGGTGACTGTGGATACAAATATAGAAGAAGGAGTTGGTGTGAGGAGAACGGATACTGTGTTCTGTTATGTGGACGTTGCATTTGAGAAAATATTTATGGGAAGATGCTCATAGGATATGTCCGCAATTGGCTACTGAACTGTGGACATGAGGGTTGAGGTCAGGCAGGAGACAACTGTGTGAGTTATTAGCTCAAAGGGGTTATTAAAACTACGAAACAATATGGGGGTCACCTAATTGAAATGTGTAGCCCAAGAATAGCAGCAGAAGCACTGCGGGAGGCTTGGGAACTACCCCCATTAAAAGGGAAAACAAAATAAAGGCAGCCTGTGAAAAAACAGAGCAGAAAGAGCAAAAGCACAAGAATCAGGCAAGAGAGAGAGAAGTCAGGGAGGGAGAGTTTCAGGAAGAATGATTTTGCAGAAAAGAAAAGCAAATTGAACCCGTATTTACCACTTTCTCCTCAAGAACACAATAAAACATTACAAAATATTTTTAAGTTCTAAATGCACTAAGAGAATAGAATAGGAGATCCCAGCAGATTAGATGCATCGACAAAGTTTTGGAAATTCTTAAAGACGTAGTCAGGTGTCACTGGCTTAGCAAATTAGAGGAAACTGAAACATACGTTTACAAAGGTTTGGGGTAAGAGTGGAAGAATACAGGAAAAAAAAATCCTACTTATATAGCATGCTCAGGAACTGGAGAGCAAGAACCTTTGAAACTCCAAGTGTTATTGGACTAAATATTGAAAGATAGCTTGAAAGTTTGTATAAAGAAGGGTAAAACCGTCTCATGCCTATAATCCCAGTGTTTTGGAAGGCCCAGGTTGGGGGAGACCAGCCTGAGCAACAAAGTGAGATTCCGTCTCTACAAAATACAAAATGTTTAAATTAGTCAGGCAAGCCGGGCTCGGTGGCTCAGCCTGTAATCCTGCGCCTTTGGGAGGCTGAGGTGAGTGGATTGCCTGAGCCCGCGGGTTTGAGACCCACCTGGGCAGGCGAGACCTCATCTCTACAATAAATCAAAAAATCAGCCGGGCGTGGTAGCGCGCACCTGTAATTCTAGCTACTCGGAAGGCTGAGGCGGAAGGATCGCCAGAGCCCAGCAGGTCGAGGCTACGGTGACCGGGAGCAGCTACTGCACTCCGGTCTGGGCGACAGAGTGAGACTCCAACTCAAAAAAAAAAAAAATTAGTCAGGCATAGTGGAATGTATCTGTAGTCCTACCTGCTTGGGAGGCTGAGGTGGGAGGACCCCTTGAGCCCAAGAGTTTGCGGTTGTAGTGAGTTACGATTGCACCACTGCACTCCAGCTTGGGCAACAAACACCCTGTCTCAAAAAAAAAAAAAAAAGAAAAGAGTAAAACTGATATTCCCTACCCTCCAAAGCTGGTGATGGCCCTGCCCCATCCCAGCTGAAGATTGGGTTTTCAACCTTGGGTGAAGTTGAACAAGAGAGATTCTGGTCTGAAGGACAGCAGGTCCAAATAAAAGGGAGCGATCATGATTCCCATGAAAAGAGGGTGAGTCGGAAGAACTCTACCACTGAGCAGTGAGTCTCCTATCGTTTTCTCCTGTCTGGTTCCCAGAATGTTGGTAGCTTTCCTCACATGCACTTCCAAAACACATCTTCCCCATCTCAAGCAGGAGATGGAAGATGCTTCCTCTCCGGGGAACTAACTTACATAAGAGAAAATAATTACACAGATACTGACAATCTGAGACACGCCAATAAAATGCCAAATCACATCTTAATAGCTAGGCTTCATTGAAACACTGCCTTCCATGAGAACTACTAATCAGTTCCAAAAACTTTTCATAATTGGAATGCACAGTCAATGGTCACCACACATACGGGGAAACCACCCAACATGAGAACATGAGTCTAGACAATCAATGTTTTTAAAGGCAGATCTTGGAGGAGACAGGCACAATGCAGAAAAGCTTCTACAAGATATAATTAATTATTTTTTTTAAGTTGGAGTCTCACTCTGTTGCCCAGGCTGGAGTACAGTGGCACGCTCACGGCTACCGCAGCCTCAACCTACTGGATTCAGGTGATCCTTCTACCTCAGCCCTCCAAGTAGCTGGAACTACAGGCATGTGCCACCATGCCCAGCTAATTTTTGGATTTATTGTAGAGATGAGGTCTTACCAAGTTGCCCAGGCTGGTCTCAAACCCATGAACTCAGGCAATCCTCTCACCTCGGCCTCCGAAAGTGCTGGGATTATAGGTATGAGCCACCGCGCCCCACATAATTAATATTTTTAAAAGAAAAAAGAAGACCCTGCTACAAGAATAATATATATTTTGAAAAAAGATAATAAAACAGAAATGATGATTTAAAATGGTATGCATAATCTCAAGAATATTTTAATGCATTTAATAGATGAGATTAGAAGATGAAGAAAATAAAGTCTCCCACAGAGTAGAAAAACAAACAAGAATGTGAAACATTCCAGACATAGAAAACTAAGGACACACAAGACAGATTACCAAAGAAATAATACAAGAAAACTTTCAGAATGGAAGGACGTGAATTTCTGAATAAGAGGGTCGAACAGGTGCCCAGCACAATGGATAAAAAATAAGCACATTAAATTATATTATTGTGAAACTTCACAATAATATATTTATATATTTAGGACTGCTTTAGCAAAAGCAGTCCTAAAACCTTCCAATAAGATACAATGCATCACCAATGTATTCATTTATTCAATAAATATTTATGGAGGATTTACCATGTGTAGAACTTATTCAAAAGATGACTTAAGATCGAAAGTCCAAAGGAAATTTGGGGGTGACCTTTACAGACTTCAAGATACATCAGGCAGCAATAATACCAAGTTCCGAGGCCCTGAGGTGGACATGTCCTTGGCGTGTCTGATGCACAGAACAGGAGCCAGTGTGACTGAGATAGAATGAGTGAGGAGAGCAAGAAAGGGTGAGGTCAGGGTACTAAGAGGAAGCAGATCCAGTAGCACCTTTGGACTTTGAATCTTACTGTAAGTGGGTCAGGCAGTTTTTTAAAAGTTCCGAGCAAAGGAATTGTATAATCTGACTTGCATCTTTGAAACTCTACTCTTTCTGCTGTATCAAGAATAGATAATAGACTAAATCAAGGGTCAGACTAGAGATCTGTTAGGAGGCCAGTGGGATAATCCCATAAAAAGTACAGCATTAGGAGACAAGGGTCACAGCTGGCCGGCTGAAGACATCTCATGGCTGCAGCTCTCAGCAGAGAAAGGTAGACCAGAAAACGCAAGCTGAAGTCTATCAGAAGATCAGCTGGGAAGAGGAAGGATGGACAGTTCCAAGGCCTCAGACACTCCTAGAAGCGGCTTTGACATGAGATCAAGGGAGCACCTTTAGAGATGAAAGGAGCCGGTGGAAATGACGGTTTTTCTTCTCCTCACACCTCACGCAAAGCCTCTGCAAACTCAGCCAAGGGCGAGACAGTCCAGCTCATTCCCCTGCACTCCTCCCTCACTAACTGAGCACGGAGGGGTGCCCTGCGCTAAGTAAGACAGAGGCAACAGCAAGCGCCACGTGGAGACTGGGGAACCCCAGGTCCCAGAAGCCTCCGGGGGCAGCCCCCAACCCCTCCACAGAGAGGCTCAGTGAAAAGCACCATGTGGACGTGGTTCTAGCCACATGGCACTACCCCATCCCTCCCTCCCCAGCACCCAGCAGGACCAACATGATCGCTGTGGGGACGTTCCTCCAGTGCAAGCAGCTGTTGCAGCGCAAAGTCAGGGTGGCAGAGGCGGCCTGCCCTCGGAGGCCGCCACTGTTGCAATAGCCCCTCTCACAGAGAAGGGAGGGGTCTAAGAGGCAGGGTGCCTCTGCACCCACGTGAAGTGGCAGTGAGCCCACCCACCTGCAGGCTGAAGGAGAAATAACAACCCCCCACCACTTCTTTTTTGCCACTGGATGAAAGGGGCAACACTGCCCAGATGGGAGGTGGTCACTCGAACACCCCCAAGAGCACCTGAGCCAGAATAGAGCCTCAGGACCCCACAAAGCCACATGCCAAATCTGCTGAGGCGACATGCAATGTGGGGAGAAGGCCATGGGTGCTCCAGACAGGGCTCCTGTCACCTGAGCTTGACGAGCTGAAAGCCACTGAAATGTAGGAAAGCTTTTGCCCCATTCCTGACAGACTGAACTGGTGAAACAGTTCCAGACAATTTCCCGCTAGTTCACCACCTGTCCTTCCACCACTGCTTCCCCCCACAGGCAGACCAGAGGAGGGAGGGGAGGCAACACACACACACACACACACACACACACTGCCACCAAACAGAACAGTATCAACCTTATATAATAAAAAAAACACATAAAAAGAGAAGAGTCTGCCCTCCCAGATGAGGAAGAACACCAGCAATCCATACAGAAGCCTTAAAAGGTTGACACCCACAAATGGGCTTCCCAAATCCCATGCAATGAAACCCATCCAGAATGGCCTGTCCCTGATGGCAGATGTAGAATTCAGACTATGGGTGGCAAAGACACTCAATGAGATCCATAAGAAAATAGACACACAGACCATCCAGGCCACAAAAACTTTACAGGAAGTAAAAACTGAGCTGATCATTATAAGAAAAGACCCAACCAAACTTCTAGAAATGAAGAATTCTTTGCTGAAATTTCAAAACACAATAGCAAGCCTCAATAGCAAAATTGACCAGGCAGAAGAAAGAAGCTCAGAGCTGGAGGACTGAACTGCTGAACTAACCCAATCCAACGAAAACAAAGATAAAAGGTTTAGGAAGAATGAACAAAGCCTCCGGGAGGTTTGAAATTATGTAAAGAGAACAAATCTTTGGTTTCTTGGCATCCCTGAGAGAGAAGAGGAAACTGAGAACACCCTGGAACCAATCTTTCAAGATGTCATCCTAGAAGATTCCCTATTCCCGCTACAGAGGCAGCAATGCAAATACAAGAGATCCAGAGAACTCCTGTGAGGTATGGCATGAGAATACCCTCCCCGTGGTATAGAATAATTTATATCGCCAAGGTGAGCATGAAAGAAAAAATGCTAAAGGCAGCTAGGGAGAAGAGAAAGACCACTTTCAAAGGAAGACCCATCAGAATTGCAGTGAGCTTCTCAGCAGAAACTTTAAAAGATAGAAAGGACTCAGGTCCCATCTTTCACATTCTTAAAGAAAAGCATTTCAGCCTCCCCCACCAAGCTAAGTTTCCTTAATAAAGGAGAACTAAAATCCTTCCCAGACATCCAGTCCCTAAGAGAATAGGCCACCTCCAGGCCAGCCTTTCAGGAGGATGCTTAAGAATGTTCTAAGCACAGAAATGAAAGAATGGTTCTACCCATCACAAAAGCATGGGCAAGCACAGAGGTTTCAGACCATACAACCAACAACAAAGCCTCAGAAACAAATCAATGTCTTAAAAGCAATAAAGCAGGAACAAATGCCCACATATCACTAATTGGCTTACACATCAAGGGACTGAATGTACCACTCAAGAGGCATAGAGTGGCAAATTGGAGAAAGAAGTCCATCCTGCTGCCTTCAAGAAACCCATTTCACTGCAAATGATACCCAGAGGCTCAAGGGAAAGGGCTGGAGAAAAATTTTTCAAGCACATGGAAAACACAAAGAGCAGAAGTAACTATTCATATAGCTGACAGAACTGGCTTTAAACCAATAAAATTTTATTTTTTTATTTTAAAGTCGTGGGGTACAAGCCAGGTGTAAAACCAAGACCCACGTGATTATCTCATTAGACGCAGAAAAAGTGTTTGATAAAATACAGCATCTCTTCTTGATATAAACCCTCAAACGCCTAGGCATTGAAGGAACATTCCTTAAAATAATAAGAGCCACCTATGACAAACCTATAGCCAACATCATACTTAATGGGCAGAAACTAAAAGCATTCTCCTCAAAAGTGGAACAAGACAATGATGGCCACTATCATCCCTCCTATTTAGCATAGTACTGAAAGTCCTAGCCAAAGAAATCAGGTAGGATAAAGAAATTCAGGTTATCCAAATAGCAAAACAGAAGTTAAGTTCTCTCTCTTTGTAAATGATAGGATTCCTAAAAACCCCTAGAAAGACTGTCAATAACCTCCTCACACTAATATAGTCTCAAGATGAAAGATCACTGCACAAAAAACAGTTGCATTTCTATACACCAAGAACAAGCAGATTGTGAACCAAATGAAAAAACACAATTCCATTCACAATAACTGCAAAAAATAAAACAAAATAAAATATCTCAACATCCACCTAAAGAGGTGAAAGACATTTACAATGAAAACTATAAAACACTGCTCAAAGAAATAAAGAACCACATAAACAGATGGAAGAACATTCCATGCTTATGAATTGGAAGAATCAATATCATCAAGTTGTTCACCTTATCCAAGGCAATCCACAGATCCAGTGTATTCCCTACCAAATTACCAGCATTATTTTTCACAGAACTAGAAAAGACAATTCAGAAATTAATATGGAAGCAAAAAAGAGTCCAAATAGCTAAAGCAATCCCCAGAAACAAAGAACAAAGCTGGAGGTGTCACACTTCAGACCTCAAACTTTACTACAAGGGTTCAGTAACTAAGACAGAGTGGTTCTGACACAAAAATAGATACAAAGATCAGTGGAACAGCACAGAGAATCTGGAAGTAAAACCATGGACCCTCAACCAATTCATCTTCCACAAAACTGATGAAAACATTTGGAAAAGAAGATCATACTTAGCAAATGGTGATGAGAAAACTGGCTAACCACATGCAGAGGAATAAAATTAGACCCCTACCTATCACCATATATAAAAATTAACTCAAAATAGATCAAGGACTTAAATGTGAAACCTTAAACTATAAGAATCTTAGAAGGAAACTTAGTGAACACCCTCCTGAATATCATAGTAGGCAATGAATTCAGATGAAGTCCTCAAAAGCAAATGAAGAAAAATCTGAAATTTACAGGTTGTACCTTATTAAGCTAAAAAGGTTTTGCACACCAAAAGAAGTCACCAAGCAAGCAAAGAGACAATCCACAAAATGGGAAAAAATATTTGCAAGCTATGCATCTGACAAAGGGCTAATATCCAGGATACATAAGGAACTTATAAACAAATTGACAGGAAAGAAACAAATAACCCCACTAAAGAATGGGCAAAGGGCATGAACAGACATTTTTCAAAGGAATACATTCAAGCAGCCAACAAACGTGGAAAATTTCTCAACCTCACAAATCATCAGACAGATGCAAATCAAAATTACAATGAGATACCACCTCACACTACCACCTCACACCAGTCAGGATGTCTATTATTAAAAAGTCAAAAAACAGCAGATGTTGGTAAGGCTACAGAGAAAAGGGAACACTTCTACACTTTGGGTGGGGAATGTAAGTTAGTCCAACCTTTGTGAAAAGCAGTGAGGCATTTTCCCCAAGAACTAAAAGTTGAGCTACTATATTAACCCAGAAATCTCACTTTTGGAAATATACCCAGAGGAACATAAATTGCTCTACAAAAAGACACCTGCACACACGTTTATTGTAGCACTCTTCACAATAGTAAAATCCACAACCCAGATGCCCATTGAAAGTTGACTGGTTAAATAAAATGTGTACATATACACAACGGAATACTATACAGCCATAAAGTAAAACAATATCACGTGCTTGGCAGCAACACAGATGCAGCTGGAGACCATCATTCTAAGTGAACTATCACAGAAACAAAAATCTGAACACCGCATGTTCTCATTCCTAAACAGGCCTTAGACATTCGGCACACGAGCACAAGGGCAGGAACAACAAACAGATGCTGGGCACTGCTAAAAGAGGGAGGGAAGGAGGGGAGGGAAGGGGCACACAACCAACCAACGTGTACCACATCAACTACCAAGGAAGAGAGGAGGAGAGTGAGCGCAATTTACTTATGTAGCAAATCCTCACATGAATCCAATAACTCTTAAATAAATAAATAGTATCTCATCATGTGACAGTAGAGACAGTGAGAAGTAACTGGATGCTAGGCATACTTGGAAGTAAATCCAATAGTATCTGTGTATGGATTCGATGTAGAGTATGAGAGAAAATGAGCAACCAAGAGTACCTCCAAGCTTTTGGGTCTGAACAACTAGTAAACTAGAATTGTCAATTATGATGATGTGGGAGACTGTTGGAAGAGCAGAGTCTGATAACATATTGAGAAGTGTTAATTTAGAGATATCTATTGCATGTCCTTTGGAGATTTCCAGAAGGGATTGGATATTCAAGGCTCGATTTCAGGGAAAATGATTGGGCTACATATATCACTTGGTGAGCAGTATTAATTAATGATGGCCGAACTCAGTGGCTCAGCCTGTAATCCCAGTACTTTGGGAGGTTGAGGTGAGTGGATTGCCTGAGCCTGCGGGTTCGGGACCAGACCGGGTAACTTGGTGAGACTTCGTCTCTACAATAAATAAAAAGCATTAGCCAGGTGTGGTAGTGCACACCTGTAGTTCCAGCTACTTGGAAGGCTGAGGTGGAAGGATCGCCGGAGCCCAATAGGTCGACACTGGGGTGACCGTGAGCATGCCACTGCACTCCAGTTTGGGTGACGAAGTGAGACTCCAACTCAAAAGAAAAATTAGTAATGAGGGCTGCTGTAAGACATAAACCCAAAATTTTCGGCGGTTTAACAAAATAGAACTTTGTTTCTCACTCCTGAAATCCAAATAAATATGTATTCCTTGTTAGGCGGGTGGCCTTCCTTATGGCTATTCAATGACCCAGGCTTCTTCCACACGTGGTTTCCCTCTCTGCCTGAATCTTCTCCATTCAGTAAGAAAGAGTTAGAGAGAGAGAATGGATAATCATATGAGAGAAGTTTTTATGGGCCGTGTCAGGAAAAGATGTAAATCACTTCTGTTTATATAATCCCATTGCAAGAAAGGTTGAGATAGAAAGTCTAGCCATGTGCTTAGGAAGAAGAGGACATGGGTCTATTGAACAACTTTCTGGCCTCTGCTACAGGCAACCCTCCTGAAGACCAAACACACATTTTTACTTTCTTCTGTATATTAAGACACACCTTCTCCTAAAGGATGCAACTTCAAGTCCCATCCAGTCCCTGGATCCAGCTCAAATCCAGTTACTCCAAGTATGTGTTGCCTTCACCCTTGCATCTGGATGTGGATGTTCAACATTCACCCATGAACCAGGAAAAAAAAAAGTCAACTGACTTTCCCTACACATACAGTCAATATTTACTAGAAGAATAGGAACAAGATAACCACAATTAAACCTTCCACTTAAAATGGGGAGGAATAGAAGAAATGTTGCAGTCACTGAAATCCTTCTGGGTGGGCACAATGAAGACCTCTTCCCTAGAGATGAGCAAGCTCCTTATCCGTGCTCTGATTATGCTCTCTGGGAAGAACTCCTGGTCCATCATTCTCTGTGGTAACATCTGAAGTGGGTGCTATGGAGTATACCCTTTTTTGTGGCTAGTCTACTCTCTCAGTACATTCCTGCTGATGCAAATTTAAGGCCCCAAGTGTTAAGGCTTAAATAATCACAGACTTTTTGATACTAGGTTTATAATTCCTTGACAGTACAACTTCCTCATCTCTTGGTAGGCTGCATGCCTATATATTCCCTGTCAGTTCCTTTGTCTTTACTTTACTTTACTTTACTTTACTAACTAAAAGTTCTTTCCTGAAAACAATTCTCAAGTCAATGCTAACCTGTCACTTGGCTTCCTTGCCCCTTTCTTCTCCCTCTTAAGCAAATAGAAATCGACATGAAACCAGCTGGGATAATAGGCTTGGGGAGGAAAATCATATTCTTAATCTGATCTTGGCAGCAGGACTCAATCATAATGAGTCTACACCCCTTGAAACCTTGTTTCATCTTATCTCTTAGTTTTTGGTATCTAGAAACAGTGGGCTTTGTATTGAATTCTATATTCTTTCCAGGTCTTTCATTCTGCTTCTGCATCAGTCGTTTCTTCTGATTCTTTTTGAAGTTCACCTCTTTCAAGACCTTACCAGATGTACCCACCAGCAACCAACACATACTTCTACACTTTTACTTTCTTTTTCCCTAGAAATATAAGTTCATTCGCAACAAGTCTGGCTCCCAAGTTATCACAGAAAACATTTTCAACAGATGTTTTCCACTTGATGACACAAAAATCATCTGACATTAGTTTCCTTGCTTCCTGATACCCTACCCCTAAGGAATATTATGTATTTTAGACTTCTGTTATAACAACACCCATGTTTATTTGCCTAGAATTCCATCAAATGGATATACCTAAATGCAATGAACTTAGGAAATGCAGTCTAGTTATGACTTCTGGACAAACAGAAACTGGTTCCCTGAGCAACTCCCTAGTCTCTGACACAGGAATAACAGCATAGAAATGGAGATTTAAAGCCAGAAGACCTGATAAGGTCATGGAGGAATGAGTGTAAATCTGAAGACTAGGCCCCAGGGCCACTCCAAAGTTTAACGGTCAGGAAGGTAAGGAGGAAACGTCAGAAAAAAACGTGACAAAGGTGAATTAAGAAGAAAATCAAGCAAGTATGGATTCTCATAAGCAAAATGAGAAAAGTGTTTCAAGGAAAATAGAGATATACATTTGCCAAATGCTATTAATAGTTCCGGTGAGATGAAGAATGAGAACTGAACATTGACTTTAACAACATAGAAGTCACCACGGCTCTTGACAAAAGTAGTTTCCAGGAAGTAAGGAAAATAAAAGCCTATGTGGGGAGGGATTGGCGATGGTGAGCATAGATATGTCTTTTGGAGAATTTTGCAGTAAAGGAGAAGACATAAATGGAATGGTATCCAGGTTAGATGTGTGGTCAAGTGAAGGTTTTCCTGTTGTTGCTTACTAGTTTTGTCTGCTGTTTTGTTAAGATAGAAACAATTGCAGCATTCTTAATATTCATGGGAATGACAAATTATTTAAAAGAGGGAAATACTATGATGTAGAAAAGAAAGGGGACAATAGCTTGAGTGATATCCTGGGATAGTTAAAGGGCATGAGATCTAGTGCATAAGAGGATGAGCTGTCCTTGGTTAAGAACAGAGACAGCTTATAGGAGCATAGTGGAGTATGTGACACAGATGCAGAGACTTTTGGTTTTCTTTTATTTTTTTTTTTCTGGGTAATTTTTTTTTTTTTTTGAGTTGGAGTCTCAGACTTTTGATTTTCAATCCAGCATATAAGGAGCTTGGACATTATCACTCCTGTCCACATAACAAGAAAGCTAAACAAACTGTAAATCAATAACCTTTCTTAGAGATCTTTCAGAGAAGTGAGGTCACAGGGCAAATCACTGTCTCCAAAATTGAAGATATTGGCAGGTAGATACAGAGAATCACAGCTTACGAAAGCAGATGACCAGAAGCCAAAACCACCAGTGGAGTCAGTAGCAGGGTAGGAAAACTTAAACTGTAATTAATGAAATACTGGAACCTCAGAATGGACAAGCTTTTGAGTTAATTTCAAAGGAGCTTGTTCTTAAGAGGCCCCACACTTTCATGTGGTTTATGCTCAGAAACTCTACCAGGTTACAGTGAAGATCAGAGAAAAATCGTTTCATAATTATGGCAATAAGAGGAGGAAAGTAACTACTTTGAAATATGTCAAGAACATTCTTTTCTCTTTAACAAGGATTTCTTTCAAGAGAAAACTATTTTGTCAGAGCCCAAATAATCTGAAGGAAGGGAAATAATCAACTCTTCCCACCACCTCCCATTCTTTCTGTATCTCTTAAGGGGAAAAAAGACTGAGAAGCACTTGTGAGGGTCACAGCCCAGGGACACAGGTTCACTAAAGGACCATGACCTACTCACAGAACTATAAAACACTTCTCCCATACAAACACCTTACCATCACATTAATAGAACTCCTGGATAATAAAATGAGATGCAACTGAAAGAATTGCACATATCAGATTTTTTAAATAGCTTTTTTAGGGAGATCTAAAGATAACAAGAAAGACAAAAACAATGACGCTAGGAGACATTTTGCCTATGACACCTACAGCTATAAGACACAATAAACACACCCTAACTACTATCCAGATAAGCATTAATTTCTTATTTGTCTTGGTTTCTTTTAACCAGCACATCATGTCCAGATTTCATTAAATAATTACAAAGCATGCTAAACACACACACACACACACACACACACACACACACACACACACACACACACATACACACGCAATTTGAAGAGACAGAACCAAACTCAGACATTGCAGAAATTCTGTAATTATCAGACTGGACATTTAAAATAACTTGTAATTAATATGCTAAAGGATCTAATGAAAAAAGTGAACAATGTGCAAGAATAGATAAGTGATGCAAGCAGAGAAAGGAAAACGCTAAAAAAGACTCAAGAAAAAAATGCTAGAAATAAGAAAGATTGTCATGGAAATGAAGAGTGTATTTGATAGGCTCATCAGGGGACTGGACAGAACCAGTGAACTTGAAAAGGTCCATAGAAACATCCAAACCTGAAATGCAAGGGGAAAAAAAAGAATGAAAATGATGAAATAGAATGTCCAAAAACTGTGAGACAATTACAAGAGGTGTTAATATGTGTAGAGGGAATACCCGAAGGAGAAGAATGAAAGGAACAGATGTAGGGAGTTTTATCAAAGTCTTAAAGAATAAAGACATTTTCTCTTATATTTCTCGCATTTTCTCAGTGAAATAGAAAGTAGGGTCATTGGCTGAGAGTGATAATAAAAAGAGGAGGTTTAGAAGTCTGAGGAGATAATAGGGAAAAGAGACAAAGGTAAAAATGGAGGAAAGGAGGAAGGGGAGAGGGAAGGAGGGACAGAGGAAAGGAGGGAGGGAGGGTGTGTGTAATATATATCACATGTAAACAATCCAGGATCCTAATGCCACTAGTGTTTGCAGAAGAAACACTGGAATGCTTTATAATTCTTTGGAGAAGTTATTAGCAATCTAGAAATTTTATGTTCAGCCAAATCATCAATCCTTCATAAATAAGTAAAATATCTTCTAGGCATGCCTTCTCAGGAACTTTCTGGAAGATGTGCTCCCACAAAGCAAATAGTCCAAAAAAGAGAGAGATACAGGATCCAGGGAAGAGGGAATAAAACACAAGAGATAAATAAAAGTAATTCCTAAGATAATATTTTTAGACTAAAATGACATCTGGGTACTAGGCCCAGAGAGGGAGCACAAAGCACATAAGATTACTGAAAGAAGCCAGGCTCGGTGGCTCAGCCTGTAATCCCGTGCATTTGGGAGGCTGAGGTGAGTGGATTGCCTGAGCCCGCGGGTTTGAGACCCGCCTGGGCAGCGAGACCTCGTCTCTACAATAAATCAAAAAAAAAATTAGCCGGGCGTGGTGGCGCGCACCTGTAATTCCAACTACTGGGAAGGCTGAGGCGGAAGGATCGCCGGAGCCCAGCAGGTCGAGGCTGCGGTGGCCGGGAGCGGCCGCTGCACTCCAGTCTGGGCGACAGAGTGAGTCTCCAACTCAAAAAAAAAATAAATAACTGAAAGAATTCTTTTTCAGTTGAGTACACAGATAAGAATTTTATGGTTCTTATTCATAGTTTCACTTTAAAAAGTACTGAAAGGCATGTAAGAAACAGGCAAAATTAAGACAGCCAAAAACTCTGGTAAAAACAAGAAATTTCTGAAGATAGAAAATATAATTATGGGTAATTAAGTGACTCCGTTTTGAGCAATATTCACAGAGTTATAACAATGTAAGAAATGAATACAATCTTAACTGAAAGATTAGACTGTTAAGAAGTTGGGGAGGATAAGTATTGTGTGAAATAGAATAGTGGACAAAATGCCAAATTTCCATCTTATGTGGTAAAGCAGCATTAAATGATATTTAGAATGAACAAATCATGAAATATTTGTACAAGTTTGTTGTTGTAAAAAAAGCATGTAAAACTAATGGCACGGCTAAAAGTACAAAACATTAATTTCAATCAATTAGCATGTCAATTGCAGATCAAAAGGAATGGCATATGGACCGCTCATTTTCATTACAGACATTGAACTATTTTATCTTAAACTATGGATAACTTTGATGTAAATAGATGAACGATCGATAGATGACAGGATAGATAGGATGGATAGATGATAGATAATTTAGATAAGATAGAGAGAAAGACAGATATTTTTTAAAGTATAGGAATGTTTGACTTTACTAATGTAGGTAGCAAAGAGGTCAAATAAAAAGACCACAGAATTTATACTGAATTTTGTAATAAGTAATTTATTTGGTGATGATCATGAGAACAATTTCGGGAGCACAGTAGAAGCAAAAACAAGAATTGAAAAAAAGTGAAGAATAAATGAAATTGAAAAGATGGAAACAATGTTTCTTAAGTTTATAGGAAACTGTATTTCTGTAAGAAGATGACATCTGGGTACTAGGCCTAGAGAGGGAGAAACAAGAAATACAGTGGTGACGCGGAGAGCAAATTATGAAAATCACAAGTTAACACAAGATCAATAATGGAAGACATTTGAGCATATCAATAAACTAAGAAGAAGAACCTAGTCATGAGAAAGAGAATGAAGCTATAGGGAGAAAATGGTGCAGGGGAGTAGTAGGAGGTAATTGCTGGAACACGTTTCAAAGGATACTGGGGATCAGGAGCTTAGATGAAGATTTAGTCTTGGCCGTTACTTACTTAAGAGGATATATGATTCATTCTATAAGACTGGAGAAAAGAAGGGTGAGTGCAAGTTTAGATGTGTTAAGTAGGTAGGATGTGTTATAGGCTATGTCCCCACCACTCATGTGTTGAAGCCCCCTAACCTAACTCCCAATTATCTCAGAATGGGACCATAGTTGGAAATAGAGTCTTCAAAGAAGCGATTATGTTAAAATGAGGTCACTAGGTTGCTCCTTACCCACTATGATTGATGTCCTTATAAGAAGTACATCTTATAAGAACTGTTCTTATTCAGCCAGTCAGTGGATAATGAAAATGTGGTAAACATACACTGTGGAATACTATTCGGCTATCAAAAAGAATAAAATAGCGTCTTTTGCGGCAACCTGGATGTCATTGGAGAACATCATCCTAAGCCAACTAACTCAGAAGTAGAAGACCAAACACCATATGTTCTCATTTATAATTGGGAGCTAAACTAAGGATCGGTAAAGGCACGGAAAGTGGTATAATGGACACGGAAGACTCAGAAGGTAGGGGAATGGGGTAGAGGGACCAAAACAATCACCTAGGGATAGAGTGTACACAGGTGTTGGTGATGTATATACACTTAAAGCCCAGAACAAAACTTATTTGTATCCCCCAAAGCTATTGAAATTTTTTAAATTTTTATTATAAAGATGTGGGGTACATTTCAGGGTTAGGTATATAAACATCAGTCATGCAGGTACCCTTGTTGATGAGGTATGCCCCTCCTTTCCCCAGCAGTTTCCCTCAACTGCCAGTCCCACTCCCTCCCCTGACAGTTTCCCACTACTGCCAATCACTTTCTTACAGCATTATAATTGTTAAAGATCTGTTTATGAGAGAGAACATATGGAACTCTGTTCTTTGTTTCTGTGGTAAATCACTGCGTATGATCGACTCCAGATCCATCCAAGTTGCTGCAACGTCAATACATTTGTCCTTCTTTATGGCTGCGTAATATTCCATTGTGCATATATACCACATTTTTTTATCCAGTCCAGCTTCAACGGGCAACACGGTTGGTTCCATGTTTTTGCTCTAAAAAGAGGAAATTTGGACACACAAGGAGACACCAGGCATGTGCAGAGGAATGGCCCTGTGAAGAGGCAGCATGAAAACAGTCATCTGCAAGCAGAGAGAGGCCTCATAGAAAACCAACCCTGCCAGCATCTTAACCTTGGACTTCCAGCCTGCAGAACAGTGAGAAAATAAATTTATGTTGCTTGAGCCACCCAGCCTGTGATATTTGGTTACGGCCGCCCTAGCAAACTAATGCAGGGTGGAAAAGGCAAGATTTCTTAGTGCCTTAGAAGACAGTATGATCTGAGAATTAAAGGAGGCCTCAGTGGCAGATGGCTGAACTTGAAGAGTCTGGCAAAAGGTGGAAACGGCTGCTGTTGAGGATTGTTTCATTTGGGGCTTACCCCCCATTAAATATAGGTGTACCAGGGACAAACAACACAATGAACATTAGACGTATACTCCATATCAGTCCTTCTCAACCAGTGGCAATTTTGACCCCCAGAATATATGTGCAAATGTCTGGAGATGTTGGCTGTTCCACCTGGGGAGAGACAATGATACTGGCATCTAGTTAGCAGATGCTAGAGGTGTGGCTAAGAATCTTACAATGTACAGAACACCCCCACAACAAAGAATCACCCAACTCAGAGTATCAACAGTGTTGAGATTGCGAAACTTGTTCTAGACAGACAAGAATCCAATTCCCAACACATCAGATTCTGATCTATGGGTGTGCAGATTGTAAATGTCAAATACACATAGAGACAAAGAGTCACAAAAACAAACTCTAACAATTGTATTCAGAGAACCAATGTCAAGCTTGGCTATATTGTCCTTCTAAAAGGGCATGGACTTTCAGTTCAAATAAAATTCCAACTCTACTACCTACTATTAGCATTAGAGCTGTATGGAGGAGCTCAAAGAAGTTCTTCTTAAAACCTTAGAAAATTGAGTGGGACTCCTTTGAGTTAATACATGCATAAAAAGATGGAAGGTTCCACATAGAAATTAAGGAGAAAACAAAGACTAGTGGCAGAAAAGAAACAGAGTGGTGTGTCAATATGGGGACAAGGTCAACAAAAATTTACTCTTTTGAGTCTGAAACTATCAAAAGTTAGCATGTCAATGGAGATCAACCACCTGGGGGGGAGAAAAACTGTTCTGAGAAATGAACTTCATTCATATCCATGATCATGGTACAAGATACTAAGACTAGAAGACAACTGCTTTTTGCCCTCAAAAAGTTTTCAAAGTACTGGGGGAAACAGATGAGGATGTCATTAAATAATGCCATATCTACATGGTAGAGGTAGGGACAAGATGCACTGGAGCACTTGGTGGGCACTTAGCCTAGGCTTGGGGGCCAAAAGGAGGCTAGCGGGCCTTCTAGAGAGAAAGACAGCTTCCCCTACATCTTGAAGAAGGGGTAGGAGTTACAGGGCCTGGGAGAAAGGGTAGCAGGGTGCTCTAGGCAGGGGAAAGAACAGTGCTGAGGCCCTGATGGAACAAAAAATGGTCTGTCCTGGAACCTGTACAGAACCAAACACAGCTTTAAGAGGAGTAAGGAGTATGGCAAGGGATGAGGCTGGACAGCAGGGCAGTATCTGAATCTGGAAGGGCCGTGTACATCAGGGAAAGAGATTAGACTTTACCCTGAGACCCACAGGGCACCACTGGAGGGTTTCAGCTAGAGTAGGCTTCTGATTATGTTTGTATTTTAGGAAACTCGCTCTGGCTGGAGTGTGAAGAATGAATCAGAGGCATAAAATCGCGCAGCAAACTTCAGGATACTGTTTGGGGACAAGACAACGGAACCAAAACCATTTCAGTGAGGACGGGACTCGGGAGATGGATTTGAGTGATGTTAAGAAATAATAAACAACTCTAAATCTCTATCTGAATAGAAATAATAGCTGACACTGTTTTCTGAGTGGTTGCTGTGTTCTGGGCCTGGTTTAAAGTGCTTTGTGAGTATTCATGTGTTTGTCACTCACATCAACCCTGTGAAGAGCAGATGAGGACACTGAAGTGCATGGTAAGTGGAAAAGCTGGAACTCAGTCTGGGGCATCTGATCCAGAGCCCATTGCATAACCGTCCTACTCCCCACCCCACACCCTCCTCCACCACTGCCATGCTTTGAACCAAAAGCATGTCTGGAAATGCAAAGAGGAAAGCCGCCGGACCTAAGTCCTGGTGCAGCCACTGAGATACTGTGACCAGTGAAATCCCAATCAGTCAGTAAGTCCAACTGACTTTCCCTTGGGTCAGATTAACCCAACACACAGGAGTGAGATGATGGGACAAAAGGTTGTGAGAGAGGAAAGAAGAACAACCATGATGAGATGTGGAGGGAGCCAAAGGTGTGCTCCAATAGGTAAAGAGATCTCACTCCAAACCTGACAGAGGAGAGAGGTTAGCAGCAATGTGTTGCCAAATAAAAATATGTATTTTACAAGGCAGGAGATGAGATGATAGAAGATGGATGGATGGATGGATGGATGGACGGACGGACAGACCCTAATAGTGAATATCTCTGAACTGGGAATGAATTTTCTAATGCTTTCTTCCTTTCTGTATCCTTTTTCTAAAATGGTAAAGGAATTACTTTAAAAAGAGAGAAAACGATCTAAAGACTGGTTGAAGAAGCAGGAAAGGAAGACTGCACAGTCACTGAAGCCATGGGGTAAAACAAGAAGGTTCTGGGGCGAACAGCTGACATCAGTGAGGAGGGAAAGAGGGCGTTGCAATAAAGTGCATGCATATATGCACCACGGAATACTATGAAGCCATAAAGAGAATGAAATCGTGTATTTTGAAGCAACACGGGTGGAACTGGAGGCCATTATCCTGAGTGAAACAACTCATAAACAAAGAATCAAATACCACATGTTCTCACTTACAGAAGGGAATTAAACATGGGGAACTCAAGAGCATAAATATATGGAAATAATAGACACTGCGGACCCCAAAAGGGTGAAGGTGAGAGGGGAGTGCAGGTTAAAAAACTACCTGTTGGATACAATGTTTACTATTTGGGTGACAGGTACTCTAGAAGCCCAAAACTCACCATTGCACAATGTACACAGGTAATTAACCCACACAGTACCTCCTAAAGCTAACATTTTTTTTAAAAAAGAGAGGAAAGCGTGAAAACTCAGAAGCATGTGATAAACAGGGACTGTCCCAACTCAGCCATGTGAAGCAGGGCAATCAACAAGAAAGGTTGCCACCTAAGATTTCAAAGGTTATAGGATCATCAAGGAAGTGACTGGTTTTCTGATAACACAAAATAGGAGAGAAAAATTCGAGGGCAAAATCTGTGATGTGAAGAGTCTAATTCTCAAAGGAGTGATGGTTCCAAAATACACTCTGGAAAGTAAGACATTCCAGGACAGAAGGTGTGAAGACCCAGATTCAGATGAAAGCAGAACAAAACATAAAATTGGCATATCTACCTGTCTCTGCTTGGAAGATTGAAATTTGTATTGGAGCCCGACATGGCAAATTTCTAAAACCATCTCCATGAAAAAAATGCATTTCTTTATTTCCTTCTGAAGGTCACGCTTCCCCCAAGTACCAATTAGCCCAGTAACAACCATGCCCAACTTGGGAATCTTCTTGTTCTTCTGTCAATTTCCAGTGCACATCGTAAATTTCAGCATCCCAATCTCTGAGCAGTCTCTGCTTTGAGACAACTTATGGAGGCAACATTGAGGGGTCACGTCTGTCTTAGAAACTGCCTTGAAAGAAACGAGGAGATGAAAAGAAGACCGGAACAAATTGGGGAGAGACATCATCACTTAAAATCTATTTAAGTGCAATCCTTCCTGAACATAAAGATAGTATTGAAAAATAATATTTGTCAGAGATTTTTGCCCTTACGACTAAATCCAAATGCCATGAGCCCACTTTTAGTGCATTTCTCTGCCTTCAAGAATACTGCAACTCTTCAACCTCAGACAAAAAAGAACTTGATATAAAACAAAGAACCAACAGCTCTGGAAGTGGATGGAGTTCATGGTCACATACTTCCCTTTGTTGTTAAGTATACACATTGGGCATTATCATTAGACTGTATAAATCATCGTCATCACTATTACTAACGGTTACCTAGACGTTACTGATATTAACTCATTTAATCTTCAAAGCAACCCTGTGAGATCGGTACTATTATTCCTTAATAAGATATAACAATTAATGCACAGAAAAGAATTTATTTCCCCAAGGTCATGCTGTTAATAAGTGTCAGAATCGAGCCGGGCTCGGTGGCTCAGCCTGTAATCCCGCGCCTTTGGGAGGCTGAGGTGAGTGGATGGCCTGACCCCGTGGGTTCAAGACCCACCTGGGCAGCGAGACCTCATCTCTACAGTAAATCAAAAAATCAGCCGGGCGTGGTAGCGCATGCCTGTAATTCTGGCTACTTGGAAGGCTGAGGCGGAAGGATCGCTGGAGCCCAGCAGGTCGAGGCTGCGGTGGCTGGGAGCGGCCACTGCACTCCAGTCTGGGTGACAGAGTGAGACTCCACCTCAAAAAAAAAAAATAAGTGTCAGAATCAGAATTCAAACTCAGGCAATCTGGTCCAGGGTCCATGCTCTTAGCCATCACTCTATAAGAACAAGTACAATACACATCTACCCACCTACAGGCTGTGAGTTCAACCTAGTATGCAGAGTTCTGCATTGAAATGGTAATCCAAACACAGTGATAGTATGAACCTCACTGCCACCATTTAGGCTCAAAAGGCAATGGTGCATTTCCTACTCCAACTAGAAGGAGTGATTCTCAAATCTGTAAAAACTTGGAGGTGAGGACAGTGCAGGAGAAACTACATTTAACAAAAGAATGGTTATCGGTATAAGCAGACTTCAAAGTATTTAGGACCAACCATATCATGCTGAAATGCACAATAAAATACTTTTTAAAAAAGACTTTCTGGTCCTCATGCACTAATAACAATTGCACAGGTGTTATTTTAGTTCGTTTCTCCATCTGCCTTTTTATCAAAGATCCTGAGTTGTTTACTTCCTTTTGTTTACTCCCATCCTGAACTTCCCTTAGGTGATGAGTAATCTTTCTGCATGTGATAAGAGAATGGTATCCAGTCCCCAACAGTGCCCAAAAGGAAAAAAGAAAGCAAAGAATTTCTGTAGTAAGATGTAAGAAGTTAACTCCTGTTTTCACCAACCTGGGTTTTTAAAGAATATTTTCCTGGCTGCTAATTTCCCAGAGACAGAGTTAACTTTTGTCTCAGTAGTTCAGTTTTCAAACATGCTTTTACATAATACCTTATTGATGTCATGTTATTATAATCTATACCATATATCAGGTCTATCCTGATTTACAGTAACCCAAGAAAATAGTTTCTATTAGAAACATGTTTCAAAATCCAGTTGTGCTGTCCCATAACTATCTACTCTGCATTACAACCAATGTTTTAGATGATTACTAAGTTATATGTGAATTCAGCTCTGTCCAACACTTGAGTGTATATTCTAAGCTGTTAAGAAAAGGAAACATACACCCTCTGTGAGGATTATGCTTTGAGACAGTGCCTCAGTGAAATATTATCAAGCTCTCAAATAAAATAAATTTAATTTTACACTAGCATCACCTTTCCCAGACCAAAGTTTTCTCAATGTCTCTAGGGGCATTTCCAGTGACCAAAGAGTTTCTCAGTGTCGTGAGGGAGATATGCAAAGACACAGCTACAGAAGCAACTGCTATGGAAGAGACATAGTAGTGGCCACGGCATCTTTTTGTGCCCTAAATTAAGAGTAACCCACCTCTAAAGGAGTTCCAATAGCCACACATGGAGAATAGGAAATGAACAGGTCAATGTTATACTAGTACAATCCTCAAATGTCATAATATCCCAACAAGAAAAAAAAAACAGAAAGAACAAATTTACATCTTTAAGATGCAGTTTTCTCATTCAAAACACAAATATGACGCTATTAATCCAAATCGAACCAATAACTTGTGACATTTTTCTTATTTGAAAGATTAATATCCAAGCAACCTCATTTCTAACCCCAAGTTTAAACATTTATGAATTCACCCCTGCAGGGTTCAAGAACCCTGAGTCCTTTGAGGGCAGAAACACAATGCAGAACTGTTTTAGATTCATGAGTACCTCATCACATCATGAATTTTCCAAGGGTAACTGGTCAAACCTAACTTCTACCAAACTCACATCCAAAAACAAAGGCATGTAAACTCAGGAACTGTCCCACATGCAAGTGCTGGCTCAGCTCTTTTATTTGTCTTATTCCATGTAATCTGAATATTTTGCTCCTATAAATGCTTGGTTCCTACTACATGTTGAATGCTACACAATTTCTAGAACTATCGATATAAATTTTGTGCTTGTTCAGTCACACATTCTCATTAAGTCTTCGTGGCACGCATTTGAGATTATGAAGACAATAGTTCATAAGCCAGGTGAAAGCTCAATTCTATAATGCTGAATTCATTAACTGAGTGTCTTAACTCAAGAAAAAAACTAGTCATAGACCATCTTAATTACACCATCATTGGTGCAGCCATATTCATAAATATCAAGAAAATGATATACAGTTAACTTTTAATTATCCACACTAATGAAGGGGAACAGTGGCATGGATAACCCAAAATAGTTTACAATCCAATAATAATTTCTATTAGGATTTGGAATTCATTATGTGACTTTCTTCCCATAAGATTTATCTTCTGATGATGTTTTTCATGATGAATATTCAAGCAAGAGATTTGATTTCTATCTAAGATTTTTAAATTTATAAAATTCTGTCTCCGTCCCAGGCTTAAAGAACGGAAATGTAATGTTTTTCACTAGCGTGAATGACATTACCTTAACGGTGTGATCCCATCCTGAACTTCCCTTAGGTGATGAGTAATCAACAGGTCCTAATGCCATGCTTTCCCAAGAAATAAATGCTCACAATGTCTTTATCTATATAAAGTCTTTTTAAAGATGTGGGGTACAATGCAACAGACACATGAAAATACGAGCAGCCAACAGACACTTGAAAAAGTGCTCAGCCTCACTCATCATCAGAGAAATGCAAATCAAAACCACATTGAGATACCACCTAACCCCAGTAAGGATGGCCATCATTAAGAAAACAAACAACAGATGCTGGTGAGGATGCGGAGAGAAAGGAACGCTTCTACACTGCTGGTGGGAATGCAAGCTAGTGCAACCTCTTTCGAAGACAGTGTGGCGATTTCTGAAAGAACTAGAAATTGACCTTCCATGTGACCCAGCAATTCCCCTATTGGGAATATACCCAGAGGAACTCAAGCCATTCTACAAGAAAGATGCCTGCACACATATGTTTGTTGCAGCTCTATTCACAATGCAGGATTAAGTATACATGTGGACCTCATACAGGTAAAACTTGGGCCTCCCTTTGGTCCCCACTTTGCCTGGCTTGAGATCAGGCACTTATTGATGTTGTGTCCCCCCGCCATCCCCACCCCAGTAGTAACCCGCTGCTGCCAATCCCTTTCTTAAAGTATTATGGTCATTGCTCAGGGTCCACTTATGAGTGAGAAGGTGTGATACTCTGTTCTTTGTTTTTGTGATAGATTACTGAGTACGATAGACTCTAAATCCATCCAAGTTGCTATGAAGTCCATATTTTTGTCCTTCTTTATGGTTGTATAATATTCCATTGTGTATAGGTACCACATTTTTTAATCCAGTCCCGTTTCAGTGGGCAGCACCATTGGTGCCATGTGTTTGCTATTGAGAATAGTAATGCTCACAATTTCTAAACCCTTTTTCATCCTTTTAACCCACCCTATTTAACTCTGTATCACTCACCAATGTATTGGTTCATTTGAGTGCCTGTATTAGTCAGCTGTTCTCATAATAATACTGAGTAATAAAACTACCTTAAAAACAGATGACTTAACACAACAAGCATTTATTTCTTGCTCACAGATCTTCAACTCAGGTCAAGCCTTTGACTTTTGTTCAAATCTGCTCCAGGTGTGTCCCCAGTTGCCTTGGACCGGGGGTCCCATAAGTAATAGCAGCAGAAGAAGACAAGAAAGCCATCTATGTACCTTTCAGGCCTCTGCTTACATCACTTCTGTTCACATTCCACTGACTAAGGAAGTCACATTGCCAAGCTCAAAGTCAATGGGGACAGAAAAAGTATACTCTACCCCAAGGGGAGAGAATGAAGATAAATTTTTACCAAAATACATTCCAGTCTATCATTTAATATGCATCAGACTCTCTGAAATGTTTTGGAAATACAAGAATGAATATCATGATTTCTGTCTTCAAGGAACTCACATTTCGGGGGGAAATTACTAAAAAGATAATATTAAAACTCCTAAGTGAGGAAGCATCCAAAATACTACATGAAGAGAGGATGGAAAATAAGGGAATCTAATTCTTCTCGAGCTTAAAAAAATCAACAAAGGCACCCGAGTATCTGGGGTGGACCATGAATACAAACATGAGTTTCCAGGGGGAAAATATAAATGAAAAATGCAAAAGAATGGTAGTATATGGTCTACTCAAAGAATGTTGACAGGCCATACAGTGTGATTAGAGCCTAGTATTTGTGAGCATGGCTGAGGACAAAATCGGTCCTACAAGCTAAGTTCAGGTTACAAAAAACCATATGGGCTATACTAACAAATTCAGAACTTATGAATGGCAATGAGGTAGGTTTCAAGCAGGGGAGCAAGAGACATTGCCAGAACTTGACTTTAAAACGCATTCCAATGGCAGGATGGTGGAGAGATGGGGAGATACCTGAGGCATGAAGGTCAATTCAGGGGCTACGGCAATAGGCCAGGTATACAATCGGGCCCTGAACAAGACAGCACCACAACAAGGAAGAAAAGAAAGTAGACTTGGAAAACATCTTTTGTGTATATGTACCAAATACTGTAATACTATAAAAAAAGAATTGGCAGTGGCAGGAAACTACTGGAGGGGTCAGGGAGGGGCCGAGAGGTGGGATTAACGGTAGCCAAATATCTGTCTGGGAAAGCGGGGGGCATACCTCTGCACAATGAATATTTGTATACCTAACCCCTAACTGTACCCCACAATTTTAAGATAAAAATTTGTATAATTTTAAAAAAGAAAAGAAAAACATCTTTTGTATTTCTTCGGGGTCAGTTGTGATTTAATCTTTTGTATTTCTGATTGTGATTGTGTTTATTTGGGCTTTTGCAGACACTTCTTAAAAGAAGATATACGAGCAGCCAACAGACACATGAAAAAGTGCTCAGCCTCACTCATCATCAGAGAAATGCAAATCAAAACCACATTGAGATACCACCTAACCCCAGTAAGGATGGCCATCGTTAAGAAAACAAACAACAGATGCTGGTGAGGATGTGGAGAGAAAGGAATACTTCTACACTGCTGGTGGGAATGCAAACTAGTGCAACCTCTCTGGAAGACAGTGTGGCGATTTCTGAAAGAACTAGAAATTGACCTTCCATGTGACCCAGCAATTCCCCTATTGGGAATATACCCAGAGGAACTCAAGCCATTCTACAAGAAAGATGCCTGCACACATATGTTTGTTGCAGCTCTATTCACAATAGTAAAAACACGGAACCAACCATGTTGCCCATCGACCTGGACTGGATTAAAAAAATGTGGTACATATACACAATGGAATATTATATAGCCATAAATAAGGACAGACATATGAACTTTGCAGCAACTTGGATGGATTTAGAGTTGATCGTACTCAGTGATCTATCACAGAAACAAAGAACAGAGTACTATATATTCTCACTCATAAACAGACCTTGAACAATTATTATAATACCGTAAGAAAGGGATTGGCAGTAGTGGGAAACTATCAGGGGAGGGAGGGTGGAATTAGTAATTGAAGGAAACTCCTCGGGGGGAGGGCATACCTCATCCACAATGGTACCTGCATAATCAACGTTTGTATACCTAACCCTGAATTGTACCCCGCATCTTTATAATAATAAAAAATAAATATAAATAAGTAAAAAGGTCTTGGATGTGGTGTCAGAACATGATTGGATTCAAGAGAGATGAGCAGAAGAGGTCTGGAATTGCTGTGTTCTCCAAGCATACACAACTAGCTAAAAGTTTCAGTCATTTCTTCTTTTTACTTTCCAGAGCACTCAACACAACAGTTCTTCCTTTCCATCTCTCCCCAGGGGACAATGAATTCCCTCTTAGGTTAATTGAAAGCCAGAGGGCAGCAGAGCAGAAGAATGGCTGAGTCAAAGGAAGAGTCATTTGATGAGAAGAGATTGATATACTCCTTTTCATAATCAGCGGAACACAGGTGAATAGATCCAGCAGGTCCTTCATTGAGTGCCTTGAATCACCTAACCCGAATCA
Source organism: Carlito syrichta (assembly GCF_000164805.1). Taxonomy (NCBI): domain Eukaryota; kingdom Metazoa; phylum Chordata; class Mammalia; order Primates; family Tarsiidae; genus Carlito; species Carlito syrichta. The sequence continues at coordinate 77,622 of NW_007247757.1, read as the reverse complement.
ATACTCCTTTAGAGGAGCATAAATTAATTCTCCAAACAAACAGTTTGCGGCTAAGGAGAGAGACCTGTAGCATTTACATACTCCAGCTCCCCTGTAATGGGGGGGTGGAGATGAAAGAAAGGCAACTATGAATCCAGAGGCAGAATCTGTGCTTGGAACGCACAGGGTCAGGGAGCAAGAACTCCTAACTGGACCTGACATTTCACCTATTATTTCAACATCATTTGAGTTGACACTCTGAACAGTCACCTTCAAGAGATACAGTCCCCTACTGATCACCAGCACCAGGTGCTGGGCAGGAGAGCTAGACAGTTTTTCCACTCTAAACCCTTCCTGTCTTTCCATGACCACTAGGTGAAAGGGGTTCCCAAGGGGGCAGACTGGTTCCCAAAACTTCAAGTTCCAAACAGAGCCTAGTGGAGAAGACCAGAGTTGAAACTGTTTTAAGCCCCATTGGCTAGTTGTGAGACCTTGGGCAAGTCACTTCCTTTCAGCGAGTCTTCATTTCTGCACCTGTGCAAATGAAAATTAATACCCACTACCCTGCTGATAATGGTCCCAGGATAGAGAACCCCCAAAGGTCTACAACCTCAGGCACATTCAATAATGTTAGAATATTTTCTCCCTCATCCACTATATTACTTTGCCAAACTCAAAAGACTGTCAAAAAAAATTGCTTACAACATGTCCCAAAGCAGAAAGTCTGCAGAAAAAACATGTGGTATGCACAGTAAGAACCAGCATGATACTTACTTCCAGTCTTCAATCTTTCTCCAGCTGTTTTCTCTACAGGAAGAGCCAGACCAAAATTCTAAAGATCAGCTGCCCATGCTGGAGCAAGGCCAAGGGTTAACACAAGGCTTTTTAAATGATTCCCATTGTTGTTCTAAATAATGAAAGCCATTATCAGTATTATTAATAAAGGCTATTCCACCAAACTGGTGTGTGTGTGTGTGTGTGTGTGTGTGTGTGTGTGTGTGTGTGTGTGTGTGTGTCCGTGTCCTACTTAAATGTGAGACGAAGAGGTCAAAGCGTGAAGGATGAGACTAGGTTTCCTTCTTCAGGGAAATTTCTAAAAGATGTAACCAGCAAAGAAAAGAGGCACACAGTTTCTTCCTGTTTCCAGCCCCTATCTCCACATCAGACATCATTTCTGTAGCCTATAATATTCCTCCAGTTTGAGAATGAATATGCAAATCCCTAATTATATGGCCAAGAATTTTACAGGTCTCACCTGAGGGGGTAAATGATTTCCCAGGTCTCTGCTTTCCTCAGTAGGAGGTCTGGAAACCTCAGCTTCAGGATTATCGTTGAAATCATTAGTGTCACTAAATTAACCAGCCCTCAGAATTAGCCAAGAGAAAGTGTATATTAATCTGACTTAGTGATGTGAGATGTACTTTCTTTTATGATTAACCTTTTTCAGAGTCCTCTTAAGCTACCCATACTCACAGTTGATGAAAAGATTACCGCAAAATAATTAAAATGTCCCCCAGAATCATATGCTTTGTACCATTTTTCCTAAAGTAATAACATTATTTATTCATTCAACTGTAAGCCTGTTTTAGAGTTATTCAGATTTTTAAAAAATACATATGTGGACATTGAAATGTAAAATAATGGTCCCTATGCCTTAGGAAACTCACTGTTTAATAGATAAAAATTATTATCATCATTTCTACATCATGCTAAAGTTAATGAAATGTTTTTTAGATACATTATTTTATTAAAATGTTCACAACTATGAGAATGGGTAGTACCTTTTATGCTCAATTTGCAAGTGTACAAAGACAAAGGTAACTAAAACAATTTGCGCACACACACACACAACCAGTATATAATGTCTTTTAAATCTGATAAACCCAGATTCAAGTCCCTTACCATTCCCGGTGTGCTAGTAAGCAAATTGGTTAAATTCACAGAGCCTCAGTGTCCTCATCCAAAAACAGCACCTATAAAACCTATCGTGATGAAACCTATGAGCACACAGTCAGAGGTAGCCATAAGTGTCATTCTACAAATGGCAGCTAAACACTCAAACAGCATTACTCACCTAGAAAAGGGCCCCATAAAAATGATGCCATTTTTCTTTCCAATGAGGTTATTGATTCCCTTTAAGGAGACTTTCAGCAGGATAAATGACCCTTCATTATTTCCCTGGCATTTGGGGGGTTTCAAACAAATCTGACTTACCACACCTGTGAGTCCCAAAGGTCAATAGACATTGCTTCATAATGGCAGAAAATTATCGCATCGATAAAAATTGACTGTTGCTCAGATACTGAATTCCTCCAGAGCACATTACCTGGAGCATTCTGGAAGGGAGAAAACAGATCTGATTGGTGCGGAGTTCCAGCCTCTGGTGAGCAGGGCCTGAGTTGGGGGGAGGGAGTGAGAAAGAAGACAAGAAACAGCAAGATTGGGAGGTCTCTCTCCTAGATAGGTGAGAGCAGTTTATTTTCTTAGCATGCCTCATATATAGAGCCAAACCACACAAGCAGGATCAATGAAAGCCAAACCACACAAACAGGATATGTATTAGTGTTTAACTATACCTATCATAACATCTATGCTTTCTAAGGTCAAAGCAAGGCAATTATTAAGACAAACAGCATCTGGGCTAGGCATGGTCGAGATCACGCCATTCTTCTTTGCATAGAATATCAACCAAAGGTCAGGGGAGATAAAGGGAGTATAGGCTTGGTTCCTTGAACACACGCCAAGAACACAAGGACCTTGTCAGCTTATGATCTGGTTTCCTTCAGATTGGGACTGTCCATCTTTATCCAAAGGATCCTTGAGTGCACACCAAGTCAGGCGCAGTCAGAGAATAAACCAAAGTGGGGAAAAAAGCAACTGATTTGGGGCCTCTAGTCATCAACTCCCCACATGGGTTCTGAAAGGATGCCTTGAAATCCATATTTAATTATGTCACTTTTTCCTTAAGATACCTTGGTGGTTCCTCATTCCCCATAAGCTAAAATTCTTCCTTGTTCACCCTCCTTCACACTACCTCTTCAGCCTCATCTCCTGCCATTCTCCCCCACATCTACAACCTAACCCCCAGTCTCACCAGATCTCACTGTCAACACATCACAACCCTCTTGGACTCAGAATGTTTCACACATCACCTTCCTGAGGTGGCCATTTTATTGTCAGCCATTTTGACCGCTTTTTGACAGACTTTGCTTTTTTCTTTCCATTCCCACTTTGCTTTCCACACAATGATTACATTATTTTGCCTTGCCTTCTAATCATGCCAAATCAACAACCAAACCAGAAAAAGATGTCTTAGTGACCAATTTTTTCATGCCCTGGCTTAGGCCGTGACCAATCAATCTCCCATCGATTTTGACATCTGTGGGGCTTGTTATTCAACTTCACTACCACAGCAAGGTCCATTTGAAAATGCCTGCACTGTTTGACATCACTCATTCAAAGCATTCTTCTACTTCAGCTCACTTTAAACACAACATAACAACCAAAAACAGTTAAACATGAGCTGAAAATCCTAATCGAGATGAAAATAATGATCTGATTGGTTGGATTTGACACCCTAAGAGATCCCTTTGGCTATAATGGGTATGTGCTGCATTCATTTATTGACATATCCGAGTGGCAACCTAGAACAGTTTTAATAACATGGGCCCAGCAAACAAACTAGCTGGGAGTGAGTCATGGTCTTGCCACTTACGAGATATGTTATCTGAGGCACACTATTTCATGTTTTGGTGTCTCTGTGTCATCCTTTGTAAAATGGGGATGATAATAATACCCAACACATAATGATATTGAGAAGATGAATAGAGTCAATAATGATAAATTCATACACATAAACAGAATAAGATCTGCCACATAATAACCACTACATAAACACTTGTTAAATACAATATTGTACAGATATTGCTGGTGACATCAAGTACCCTGTAACAGCCATCAAAATCTTAAACTTTGGAGGTTTATGTTTCAGGGTGGCAAAGTAGGCATTAGCTACCGTTGCCAAAAAAAAAAAAATACAATTTATTCTTTGTACTAGGAATGGAGTACAGTACCATTAGCCTTTATCAAACAAAGGTTAGAAATATTTTTCTCAGGGAGAAAAATTGCACAAAGGTTGACAGTTATGAAGTGTCAAAATGCTGGCATCAAAATACTCTGCTTTACCCAGTTGCGCTCCGTTCACCTGAGAACAAGTCTGAACCAGGAAATATTAGCTTCACCGTGGACCACCTTTGATAACTGGAGCTGAAATGCTCCTTTCATCCTAAATGATCTCCTGTTTACATGGGAATTACTGACCACCATCAAAAGTGAAAAACCATACAGCAGCAAGGCAGTACCAGAGAAAGAAAACTTGTAAATGACTACCCATGAAAACAAGGAAAGGAGGGGCTAATAAGTTGGCTACTACAAAATCTTACACGATAATGTGCAGTAGGCAGACGGCTTCCCATTCTGGCCAATTCTCGCTGGACACAGTAGGGAGGAGCAACTGGCCATTCACCTGGAATGATACAGGAGAATGCCCAGGCTTTCTTATTTGAGCCCCATTGTGCTAACACCTATCATCTGCGACAACTTGGACAATGTATCTCTTATTTGTGCTTCACTTTTCCCAAAAGTAAAATGGGAATAATGCCTTACTGCACTGGATCGGACTAGGGAACCACGCCTGGCACATGGATGACAAGAAGACATCTGCTTCTATGCTTCTCCATTTCGGTACAACATAAGTAATAAATTTTTCCCAGATCTGTGGAGGGAAATCAAATCAGTGATGTGGCCCTTACGCCCAAATGGAAATAGCACATATTCGATGTCCTTGTTATACTCTGTGCATCCTCCAGTTTTTCCAGACGTATGCTGATAAGGTTCTTATTCCAAGTAGCAGAAACTGATTTTTACAAGAACTTAAGCAAAGGAGTTTATTGGAAGAGTTTCAGGGATTCATAAAACAAATCTACAGGAGGCCCAAATGTCCAGGTCTGAAAGCCAGGCAGGAGCCAGGAACACTGCAGAACTTGAGAACAGGATTCTCCAGCAGGAGTTATGCAACAGGTATGTGCTGGTACACAGGACACACCTGCTGCCATGCTGGGTCTAAACTCCAAATCTCTCTTCCCTAGAGGTCCCTTATTCAGGGCTTGATGTCTCTGGATTTGACAGCACTTGGAGCCCATACCTGCCCCTGGCTGTCCCAGGGCATGCATAAAAGAAGGATCTCACTTCCTCTGCTTTCCAGAGAGAGAGAGACTGTCTGAGGAATAGCCTTCCTGTCAACACAATGGAGAATTTCCCCCACAGGGGATGGGAATACTGATAAGACGATAGGGCTGGATGATAATAGGTTATTGAAAAGTGAAAAGGCACACCTGTTGTGAAGAAAAGAACACAAATGACCTGCATAGCTCTCCCCAGCTTTCAAACAGGTTCTGATGTACCTCTGTCTATTCATTCAATTAATACTTATTGACAATCTGTAATTTCCACTCACAGAAGATACGTGGTCAAAGGTTCATGGACAAACCCTTAAAGAGATAAATAAAAATAGGTAACTGTCACAGTATTAACTGCAAGAAAGAACATTTGAGAAGGCCTGCAGTGTTTGATATCACTCATTCAAATCGCCCTCTGGGGGAGAAAATTGCCCCCAGTTGAGAATGACCAATGTAAAACTTTCTGCACTTTTATAATTAGACCCTTCACTAAAATTTTCTCAAATAGTCCCTTTTAGATATGCTACTTCTTTCCTACTTAGATACATGACTGCCACAAGAAATCTGGGAGGCAAATGGGCAACATTACAACAAAGTAAAAAAAAAAAGGATAAGAAAAGAAAAGAAAAATTTACCCTTTCCCTAACATCAATATTTCTGAGCCCACCTCATATCCCAAAAATTCTTCTGCTAGAGACTCTAAAATCCCAAACCCTTACTGAACTTGCACCCACACCTGAGATGGTCAAAATGTGCACCATTAGTGCTTATAAATAAGAACTTTGAAGGAAGAAAACAGTATCGTATTATGAAATCTACATTACAAAACTGAGCCTTCATTGGAGACATTAAAGAACTTAAAGCATCCTCCTGAACAGAACAGAAATGTGTAAATACTGCATGTACCTGAAGCATTTTCTAAATTCAGGTAGCGCTTTCTGCCAGATTTCTTCCACTCAGCTCTCCTCAGTTACTCTTTATCTTTCTATCCTACCTTATTCCCTGCAAGGTCAACCTAAAGGAACTGTATCAACAAGCTCCCTTGACTTCTGGTGAATTAACTAAAAGAAGATCAAAGGACATCAGGAGAGTGTGATCACAGTATTTATTACCCTGACTTTTCTCTCTGCCAGATTTACTGGCCCTTTACTAAAAGGTCACAACTCTTTCCAAGCAGTCCTCTCCAGGTTCTGACAACCACTCTCTCTACTTTTCCCTTCAGTCCTAAGGGTGACAAGAGGTCCTCAGTTGCTAGCCTCAGGGAGCTAAAATATCCTTGGTTGATATTTCTAAATCAAGGGGTGTCAGCTTCAGTATTATTGACATTTTAGGTAGACAGTTGTTGAAAACTGTCCTGTGTGTTATAACACGTTTAGCAGCATCCCTGGTCTCTACTCACTAGATATCAGTGGTACTCCACCTCCCAGTTGAAACAACCAGAAAATGCCTCCAGACATTTCCAAATGACCCTTAGAGGAGAAAATTGCCCCTAGTTGAGAATAACCAATCTAAAACTTTCTACACTTCTTTAAATTAGTCCCCTCACTAAAGTTTTCTCAAATAGTCCATTTCAAGCATGCTATTTCTTTCCTACTTAGCTACGTGACTGACACAAGAAGTCTGTGGGGAAAAAATGAGCAACATTTCAACATTAAATCTTTCTTGACCCCTGCAATGTAAATTCCATTAAAAATATATATATATTGTGTGTCTTATTTACTGTGAAACCCCGTCTACCAAGAACTGTTGGACACAGTACATGCTCAGTGAACATTTCTCAACAATCAATCCCTTGCACTTGGATTTCAAACTCATCAAAGCAACCTAAAGCATAACCTTCATGAGAACTGTGATACAGCCTGTTCAGTTCGCCATTCTATGCCCACTACCTTTTTCAGTGTCTAATAAATGTTTGTCAAGTGAGTGACTCAATGAAAAGGCTATCTTATTGTGATGTGGCTTCCGTGTGACTTGGCTATGGGAGGAAAGAAAGATCTGGTCACATGACCATCAAAGCCAGCAAGAATTTTTTATGTGTATTGGTAAACTGAAATTATAAGACGTATCTGACTGGCATGCCTTATAGTTATCTTAACCATCAAAAAGATGGTTATTTCTGATTCAAAGAATAGCCAGTGGACCAGAAGAGGAGAGTCCAATTCTGGAATACAGAAACTTAACCGATGTTTTCAGTTGTGTGGGTTCTTTGAAAGCACATGCTAGCAAAAAGAAACAAACAAACAAAAAAACGTGACTTTGTTCCCTATGTTAAAAGTACGTTATTAGTTATCTATTGCTGCATAACAAATCACCCTCAAACTTAGCGGCTAAGACAACACACGTTGACAAGAGTCAAGAATCTGGACACAGCATAGCTGACCACTGAGGGTCACTCATAGGCTGCAATCAGGGTGCTAGCTGAGTTGCGTTAATCTGAAGGTTCAACTGTGGAAAGAACAGCTTCCAAAATTATTCATATGGCAGTTGGGGAAGTTAGCAGAATTCAGTTCCTTGAGGGCTGTTGGCTGGTGGCCACCCTCAGTTCTTTGTCATGTAGACTTCTCCAACATGGCAGCTGGCTTCATTGAAGCATTAAATATGAGAAGGCAATAGAAAGAAAATGCTAGCCAAATAAAAGTTACAATCTTTTGTAACCTAATCACAGAAATGACAGCTCATCACCTTTGTATAGTCTATAGTTTAAAAAAGTCACTATATCCAGACCACACTCAAGGGGAGAGGATAATGGAAGGGAGTGAGTACCAAGATAGGGATCATTGGAGGTCATCTTATAAGTCTGCCTGCCACAACCAAAAGAAAGATTACCAAAAAGGAAAGACTCTTTCCATAGATTCAGGGAAGTGGAGTTTGAGGCCACAGGGTGTCTTACTTGGAGAATGAGGATAAAGAGAGCCTTAGAAAAGTGCTAGGGGCTTGACAGCTGCACTTTGTCAAATCCAATAACATCTAGAATATTGGAGTAAAGGCATTCAGAACCTCAAAAGCAGCAAAGCAGGGAGGGAGCCAGGACCCTTTGATCATCTACTCACTGGCAAAAACTTTGACTCTTCATTTTTCCCTCACTTCACTAATGTAAACTGCACATTATTATCCCTTTTTTACAGATGAAGAAATCAAATAACAATAAGGTTAAGTTTCCATTCCAAAATTACACAGTTAGTAAATAATAGCTCTGATTGACAATAAAGACATTAAAAACAGACAGAAATGGAATCTAGACCCTACCACTTATTTGCCATGTGACATTTTCTAAGTCACGTGTTTGTATTGTCCACTGCAGAATCCCAAGCTTTCAACAGGTGCTCAGTAAATGTTTCAGTGAATTAATTAATCGGGCCCAGTTTTACCCATAAAATGAGTTTAATAATGTTACCTATGTCAAAAGTCATTCAGAGGATTACTCAAGATTAGCTAAGCATTTTGCAGAGTGCCTAAGTCTTTGCAGGAGCTCAAAAAATGGTAATTACTATCATTATGCTGCTTGTCCTGATTCAAATCTTTTTTTTTTCTTTTGGAGAGAGAATCGCCCTGTCACCCAGGCTGGAGAGCAGGAGTGCAATTACAGCTCACTGCAGTCTTGAACTCCTAGCACCAAGGGATCCTCCTGTCTCAGTATCCTGAGTAGTTGGGATTATAGGTGCACACCACCATACCTGGCTAATTTTTATTATTACTATTATTTTGTAGAGACAGGGTCTCACTATGTTGCCCAGGCTGGTCTTGAACTCCCAAAATGCTGGGATTACAGGCATGAGCCATAGCGCCAGACCCTGAGTCCAGTCTCAACCTCAAACTCACATCTAGTCTAAATACGATGCTACCTATGTGATGCCATAAGCCCCCAGTTTCCTAACGTCCACCTTATTCAGCCTCTGCCTGATAAAACCTTCAGGCTAAAGCCGGGCTCGGTGGCTCAGCCTGTCATCCCGCGCCTTTGGGAGGCTGAGGTGAGTGGATTGCCTGAGCCCGCGGGTTCGAGACCCGCCTGGGCAGCGAGACCTCATCTCTACAATAAATCAAAAGATCACCCAGGCATGGTAGCGCAGGCCTGTCATTCCAGCTACTTGGAAGGCTGAGGTGGAAGGATCACCGGAGCCCAGCAGGTAGAGGCTGCGGTGGCTGGGAGCAGCCATTGCACTCCAGTCCAGGTGACAGAGTGAGACTCCCAATCAAAAAAAAAAAAAACCTTCAGGCTAAAACTTTTTTCCTTCTTTTAATTAATTAACTTTCTTTCTTAAACCTGTTTTAGGCTTACAGAAAAAAATGAACACAAAGTTCAGAGAGTGCCCATATGCTCCCTCTTCTCTTCTCTCCCCCACCACACTGTGTTCCTTATTATTGACATCTTGCATGGGTTTGGCACATTTCTTGCAATTGATCAACCAAGATGGAGTGATACATTATTATTAACTAAAGTCCATAGTTCACATCAGGGGCTACTCTTTGTGTTGAATAATTCTAAAGGTTTTGCCTCATGCATAATGTCATGTATCCACCTTTATAGTAGTATACAGAATACCCTAAAACATCTGTGCTCCACCTGTTCATCCCCCTCTTCTTCTCCCTGGAGATAGAAATCATGGAGATAGGAAAGAGATAAGAGGTTACCCAGGATTTAGGCCAAGTCTTCAATATCCATTCATTAAAACACACATTGTCTGCTCTAGGAAACTGGTCCCCACTTTTCCTGCATAGATGCCACACGGTCCGTATATCCTCTGCTCCAGGAAAGCTGGTCCCCACTCCTTCCCATATAAACACTTGATGGCTCCATATTTCCTACACCACAAAAACTGGAATCTACCCCCTTCATACATAGACATAGATATCGTTCCCCGCATCCTCTCTACTGGGAAAATGGCTCTCTATTCTTTCCTGCGTGGACGTCAAATAGATCCCACATCCTGTGCTCTAAGACACTTGGGCACCATGTTTTTCTACAAGAATAATATATAATTCTCATGTTTGCATCATTGTGGATGTTAGTTCCTGGATTGGTTACAGGGAGACAACCCCATTTGAATTCAAGTCCTAAGAAACCTCTTATCCTCTCTGAGGAGCCACACAGTGCAATTCTTAGAAAATGACCTAGTGAAACACAGTGAACAATTACAGTGTCCTTGGAGGAAGTTAGCAAAGATGGTGTCTGGGTCTCACTAGTACCTTGCTCTGGGCTGTACAGGAGGATAATCTCCAGAATAACACTGCCATCTTTTTGCTGTATTTGGCCTTATTGTTTCCCCATTTGGGAGCCAAATTATAGCCTTATAAAACAGCAGGAGTGCCAGAGAAATTGCTTAAATACAGTAACTATTAAAACCTCAAACTGCTGTGCTAATTAAATTGCCTTATTGCTACAAATTTTGCAATACAAGGCAAGTAAAAGTGCCAGTCCCTCCTTGGCGAAAGGAAACAACCTCTTGTAGAGATACTCACATTTGACTCCGAGGCAGACCTCAGCCCAGTGGGGAAAATATATGCCCAGATTGACTGGCTGGATTTCCTTGCTCTCCAGGAAGTCGTCTTCCACTCAGTTAGGTAAGGTTACTTGGTGCTTATGGACAAAAATAGAAAAACAAACAAGGCCACCGAATTGGAGTTGACTGCTGACTGGATCCAAGAGTTCAAACTGAGATGCTCAAAGGATTTTGTGCAAGCAAATGGTTAGTTAGTAATGACTGAGCACCTAGCATCCACGATGTAATATGTTAAATTCCCTGTGCATGGAGTAAGGAAACTGGTGCTCAGCCCTTGCATATGCCTTCTTGAGAGAGCTAGGCCAAACGAAAAAGACAAAGTAAATTCATAGATCAAGAAGATTAATAGCACAGCCTCTAGAGCCTGACAGCCCAACTTGATTCCTACCACTTAAGCTAGTAAGTCTACCATTTACTAGCGATATGACCTAAAGTAAGTTACTTAACCCCTCTATGCCTGAGGGCCTCATATGTAAAAGAAAGCTAGCACTAGCAGGTATTTAAGAAGGTTGGGTGAGAATTAAGGGAGCTGATATATGAGAATAGCTTAGCTCAAGATCTAGCAGAAGTCTATTTGCACTAAATTTGAAGAGTACTGTTACAATTATTATCACTGAACCAGGTAAGAACATTCTGAACAGGAGATTGAAATGTCCGTCTTGGCTACACCTTGAACCTGAAGCCCTGTTCCTTCTGTGTCTTTAAATGTATTTCTTTGTAAACTAGAAGAATAGGAAGAGAGGGTAGAATGATCTCTAAAATCCCTTCAAGAGCTAAAATATTACAAACCATCAGAGTTGTATTCAGTAGGTATGATGTATTCAAGCACAGCGTGGCAGAGAGCAGATCAAGGGTGAAGACATTAATTCAAGTATTTATTAAGCATCTAATAGACAATAGGCATTGCAGTAGGCACTAAGTATTTCCAGGGACAGTAAAATAAAAAGAGCTAGTGGAGTCCAAGTATATTAAGACATAGCCTCCAGCTGGGCAGAGCTGGCTCTCTTCCATCTCTTTCACTGATTCTCAAAGTCCAGAAGAACTGACGCAAAGTGCATCAGTCAGGGTTGCCACAGGAAGAGATAGCACATCAAATTTAGATAATTAAAGGAGGGCTCATTAAAGGGACTATTTACAAATAGGAGGGCAGTGTGTAGGTAAGTTTAACCCCCCCACATCCCCATCGGTTTTTAAAATGTTCCTGGAATTTTGTTTTCATTCAGGTATGGTGAGGCCACAAATCAAGATGCAACTGTCATTGAAAAGATAGTTTATTACTCACAGTTTCCAAGAAAATAGGGCACAACTTGCCACAGGGCAGGAGGCCACATGACGAAGCACTGGGGTCTGTCAAGAGGCCCAGGGAATTGGAGGAAGCGTGAGCAAAACTTTTGCTGTGGGTTTCTCAGGAAATGATGGCCAGGACAGAGCAACAAGCTAAGCAGATTTAGGGTTGGCTGGTGTGGATAATTTTGGTAGGCTCGAAGCTATAGGAACAGTCACTCGTTGCCTGGTACCTTGTCTTGGAGTCCTTTGTGGTGGGGTTTGTTTTGCCCCTGACAACAAGAGCCTGACAAAACAAGGTGGATAGGGTTACAGAGTCTGTATTGTTTTTTGTTGTTGTTTTTACATTTTGCATGTTTTTTTTTTATCTGCTCCAGCTGGGGTTTTTTGACTGTCACTTTCCCACACTCTGGATTGTTTTGCCCACCAGAAGGAGCCCTCGAATTGGCTAAAGTGAGAAATTGGGAATGAAGACTCCTTACCCTGCCATCTTGCCGAGGGGGTCTCCTTTTAGAAAAAAATCAAAAGGTTATTGCATGAGTCTGGATGAATTCCACTCTCAGCTTTCCACGGTCCCGACCACCTCATCGGACTCCCTTTTTGGCAGGGAGAAACAGGAGAACACGGCTCTCCAATTCTCCTCCTTCACTTTGTTAAACACCAAGGGGAGAACCCTCCCAGGGTAACGCATGTCTGCAAGCTGTCTCCCTTTCTCCATCTTTGGTTAAACCCTTTGCACAGAAGGCAATGTAGAAGCTGATGTTTTCACTTATCTTGCTGTTTTAAAGCATCATTTTGAAGGCAGGTAGTAATAGTTAATAGTACCTTTTATATATCTCTCTTATATCTATCATATATATATATATATATATACATATATATATATATATAAGCTGTAAACAAGAGGTAACAGCAGCTTCTAGAAACTGATTTTCTTCAAAGTTTCCTGTGTGGTAGACACCTGAAATACTATAGAAGAGTGTCTTGTGTGGTGTTCTTGTCTCCTGCTGCTATTGGGTTCTGTTTTGCATGACCAGGGATGGTGTTGGCAAGACAACTCAGTGACTGGGAGGGAATTCCCCTACCTGAGTGTCTCTTTTTCTGTCCTCTGCTTGTACTCCTATCTGACCAGGCTAGAGACAACAAAAAAAGATATATAGTAAAAATAAAAAATACCCAATATATAGAGTTCTATAGACTTTCCTTTTTCCTCCCTTAACTTTGCTTATTAAAGTCATGCTCACAGGCACTAAATTTGGGGAGTATTGTTACAATTATTATCACTGTTACAATCGTATTGTGACAATTATTATCACACCAAGTTCCTTACTATTTCTAGGAAATAGCTAACTCTGAGAGAGGCAGTTTTTCCTCCTCCCTGTGTCCACACAGCTCCAAGATGTCAAAGTACCATAAAAGCACGGTGAGTAAAAAACATGATGAATACACACCCAGGGGTCTTAAGGGAGAAGAAGAAACCCCATAACCCTAAAACAGAGAAATACACGGAGAGCTGCAATCCAAACAAGGGGTTCAGTCAGCCCACGCGACCCAGCATCGAGGGAACGGACGAGGGAAATAAATACCCAACCTGTCTCCCCCCACTGCCTCCTGTTTCTTTTCAGGGCTTCTCATTGGCAGAATCCAACTAGAAGCCAAAGGGCAAGGGAGGCCTTGATGGGGTCCACGCAGGCCCACCTGCCCAGGCAGAGAGCAGGATGAGGATGAGTGGGAAGTGGAGCAGGAGTGGCAAAGAGAAGGTACCAGCCCACTCCAGAAGAACACATCCAGGTCAGTACTGAAACCACACCAGGAGAAGCTGGAGCTGCTTCTGCTTCGGGGAGAACCTGCAAATGGCCTGCTGGAAAAAATAAATAAATAAATGGGTTGAGTGTCGCCTGGGGGTGGAGCAGCCAAAGATGAAAGGGGAAATTTATTTCCTCATTCCAACCCTTAGCCCTTTTTTCTTCATATCAGCACAAATGTAGGACACCATGGGGAGAGGCAGGTATGATTTCATTCATTTCCTCATGACAGGAACCTTCTGTGGATGCATCCTTTGGGTGCTCTGGGATATTTAAAAGCCTGTTGTGTTCCAAGAACAGCTGACCTCACCTCTGTTGCCAGGAAACCTGCTGCAGACTCTAGTATCTGAGCGCTCACGTCATTGCTGTCCCCAGATGATCCAGGAGAAAGCACGCGGCTGACGCTGATGTTTTGTGGTCAGAGCACGATGAGCAGTGCTGGCCTGAGCCATGAGGGAAGACTAGCTCGGCCAATGCAGCTTAGACAAATGCCTGTGGACACACCCACAGCAGGTCGCTTAAGGCAGAGTGAACAAAACTGATGATCAATAAAGGAGCTACTTCGTGCTTGGCTCCATGAATGCAAGACTGAACCACACACAGCCTCTGACTTTTTAAAAAATTCATACTGCATTAAGAGAAAAAAAAATAGCAATGCAGTGCATAAAATTACTCATAACTCCACACCTAGACCCTTGCTGGGGATATGAGCAACGGAAGCAAGAAGCCAGTCAGCCTAGAACATAGAGTAAAATTTTTTTTCTTGGGGCAAAGACAAAAAAAATCTTAGTTTTTGTATATATAAAGCATATTAGACATAAGATACTTAAACAGATACAGTTTCTAGCTTATCTGTGGCATTAAAATTTTATGGGGGGGATAATTAGAAAAGAAAATATCTAAAGGCTTCTTAAGAGTGTAATAAAGAAAAAGAAAGGTTGAGGAACATCAGACTCAGTGGGTAGGAGCATGGGGCCTCAAGTCAGACTGAATTCTAGCTCCATCCCTTATAAACACGTGACTTTAGACTTTCTTAGCTTTTTCAGCCTTTCTGTGCCTCAGTTTTGCCACCTGCAAATTGGAGATAACAATAGTACTCTCTCCCAGGTACTCTAATTAAATGAGATAACGCATATCACGAGCCTAGAAAATCATCTGACACATAGCAGGTACCCAACAATTGAATGCTATTGTTATTAATGCAATCGACAAATAATATGCGTGTACCCATACAAGAAATTATAAAATCCAGCCCAGCTGGATCTTAAGAAGCATTATAAGAAGCAGCCTAACAAAAGGGATAGGAGTTTCAACTTTGGAAGCAGGCTGGAGTTTGGACTCAGGATTTATCAACTGACAACAAACTATTCAACTTCACCCAGGCTCACATTTTCCTTCCACGCAATGTGCAGGAATAATAACTGCAGTATTTATTGAGTGCCTACCATGGGCCAGGTTGAGGTGCACTAAGAAAAAAGCAGTGAACAAAACAAATCTTCTCCCTTTTGAAGCTTACATTCTAACAGAGTAGATAGCAAACACACAAGTGTCAAAAAGTAAGAAAAAGCAGAGAAGATTTTAGAATAGTGACAGGGAGTGCTATTAGAGTTGCCAGGAAGAACTCTTTGAGGAAGTGACATTCGCACACAGACATAAAGTGAAGGAATGAACCCTGCAAAGATATGGGGAAATTGTGCTCCAGGGAGAGAAAACATGCCATGACAACATGGCTGGCATTGCCAGGTCACCTTGAACAGATGGTGACGCGGTGGGAGCTGGAGTCACAAAGCGAGTGGAGGGCCTGGCTGGTCCTCCAGGCTTGACAAGGGTTGAGAATGGGGGAACGGCACGCTCTGATGTACATTTCAGAAGGAGGTCTCTGGCTGCTGTGTGGAGAATTGACTTAAGGGCTTGAAGGAAGGTAAATGAAAGCAGCAAAGAGGCCACTGATGTAGGTGAAGCACTTGGCACTGTGTCTGATGCAACAAATATTCAATAAGCAGAGCCTTTAAAAAAGTCTGCTGGAAGGGGGGATCAAGGATGGAAAAGGCCTATGAAGTACAGTGTACACTGTTCGGGTGATGGGTACACTAAAAGCCCAGGTTTCACCACTATGCAATATATCCGTGTAACATAACTGTATATTTATCCTCTAAATCTGTAAAAATCAATCGATAAATAATCTGCTTGAAGGCAAACAATATGAAGAATTTCCATTATGCCTCTCCTTTAATTTCTTGGTGCTCATGTCAGAGCTAAATCCAGAGCCAAAAAAGCCACTGGTCTCATCCTGTACAGTCTCTGGTCTCATAAGCAGCATTTTAGCCAATGCAGACAAATTCGAAAATCTGACCATAAGCAGCTTTCCCAACTTTCTTTGCAGGCAAGACTTTTCTAAACCTGTGGCAACGGCACTGCCTACTAGACTTCCTAGTAGTCTATACTACTTTAAAAAATAACAGTTCTATAGATCAAAATGATAGCAGCTTAAAATGACTCTAGTAGAACAAAAAATATTTGAGAGCTTAAAGAGGTGTGCTTCTCACCTCATTTTAAGCATAAACCAATTTCATAGCCCAATGCCTGGAATACATGGCAGATAATCAACATATATCTTGAAAAGCAAATGAATGAGCAAGTGAATATGTAAATAATCCCAGAACAAACTGTATAGTGGAGAGAAGAAGCCAAAAGCAAGGTTGTCAATTTTTATCTTATACTTAGTAAAACTGCAGAGCCTCTTCTTGATTTTTTTTCTGGAATATGAGAATAAAAGTGACACCAGTGAGTGTAAGACCAACATTTGGCCATACACCTTTAAAATGAATGCTAACCAATTACAGCCTCTGAGGTGGGGAGAATTATCCAGAACCAAAGGTCAAATGTCTGGACTATAATAGATGGCCAATAAATATTTGCCAATTCAGTTGAAAAACATATGAATAAAACTGTTTTACAAGATGCTTTTGTCATTTCCCTCACGTTCTCATAAATTAAACTTTTTTCCACGGCTTACATAAGAGGCAGAAATGTTTGGTAGAAAAACCTCCCAGAATCATGCCTATTACTCTTAATAATGCAGTCAATTTCAGCCATCTATTCTCATCACAGGGCAAAGAACAAGGATTGATGAGAGAGCATGTCTTACCCATAAAACAACAGAATGGAATGAAAAAGGTCTTTTCAGATACACCTGTCTTTCCCACTCCCTCACCTGGAACTGGATTAATCACCTGGGATTAGGTAAATTAGAAGTTTCAGGACACCAAGGTATTAACAGTTAAAAAAAAACCTACTTTGAACCCCTGGCTCTGCCCTTCACTGTCACTCATTTGAAGCTAAGAGCAGAATGCCTTGCCCAGTCTCCGTCCAGTGGAAAATGAAAAAAAATTCGACTTTCACCCCACATCGTTTCATCTTCCATCTTAATTATCACCACCAAAAGTACAGAAATCATTATCTTTACGATGATGAACGTCCAATTAGCATTTCCCATATAAATTTCATATTATAAAGGAGGTTGTAATGGATAATGCAAATTGCTAATAGCCTTTTTTTTCCTGAGCTGAAAAATCGAGGTGCTTAACAAAATGAAATTAAATCTGAGCCATTTTCAAACAAGTCAGAAACTTTAATTACTTGATGGGAAAAGAGAAGGAGAGACAAACTAAATTTTTTAAATGGTCATATTTTTAAGTAGTTTCCCTTTCCACCACACTGCTCAAGCTGTCCCTCTAGATAGCTAAATGCTTGTCTTGTTGTACTCAATGGGCTTTAAACTATTGTGGAAATTGTCGAATGTGATTTTTTTCATTAGCGGTGCTATTTAGTAAGTTGGAAACTTATTCCACATAAACATTCTGGGTGCTCTATGGCAATTTAATTGGTTCCTATTCGACACAGTTTCTCACACACACAAAAATAAATCTTGTAGGTGATACCATCTCCTGTCTAATCAGAACGTGTTGCTTTGAGCAACTACATAAGATGCCATGATTTGCTGAAGTAGAATTTTAGAATTGTTCGGTCAGAGTAAGCTGGCCTGGGAACTTATTCCACATAAACATTCTGGGTGCTCTATGGCAATTTAATTGGTTCCTATTCGACACAGTTTCTCACACACACAAAAATAAATCTTGTAGGTGATACCATCTCCTGTCTAATCAGAACGTGTTGCTTTGAGCAACTACATAAGATGCCGTGATTTGCTGAAGTAGAATTTTAGAATTGTTCGGTCAGAGTAAGCTGGCCTGGGTGTTTAGGCAAAATGACAGTGGCTGGACATTCTATGTTCTGAAGTCATGCAGAGTTAGGTTCGAAGCCTGGCTTTGCTGCTCACTAGTGTCAATTAATCCCTGTGAAGTAACTACAAGGATTAAATGATAAACTATGTATAAAGCACCTAGAACAACAACTGGAAAATAATAAGTGCTCAATAAATAGCAGAGAGAAAAGTAACCTCAATTCTGACCTTAGAATTTGTGGGCGAATTATTTATTCACAAAATAAATATTCACTGACCACCCAGTATGTACCACACAACGTTCTAGACACTTGAGACACATCAGAGAAGAAAACAGGCTGGAAAAAAAAATGCCCGGTGAGATAAACTATCAATAACAAACAGGTAAACCATGTAGTAAGTCTGCCAAAAAGAAAAAAAGCCAGGTAAAAGAGATTAGAAAAGCGGTGGGTGGAGATAATTTGCTGTTTACAATTTTAAATAGGGTAAACAGTTGGAATTCTAGATTTCTGAAGGTAGAACCAAAAAGATTTACTGAAGGATGTTGATGGGGATGTGAGAGGAACAAGAGTTGAGGATTTCCTCAAGGTTTTTGGCCCAATCAACTGCAAGGTTAGAGTTGACTGCTAAGGACAGAGATGGGAAAAACTGAAAGTGGTGCGTTATTAACAGATGGTGTGTGTGTGTGTGTGTGTGTGTGTGTGTGTGTGTGTGTGTGTGTGTGTGTGTTGTAATGATCAACTATGCTGTTTTACATGAGACGCTTCTGGGTTTAGAACTAAACATCCCATGACCCACAAAATTCCCCAGTCCCAGAAAAACTGCGACAGTCAGTCACCTTAGCAAGAAGTGGATCAGAAGTTCAGTTTGGAACCTGCTAAGTTTGAAATGGCTTCTTGGCATCCCAAGTGAAGATGTCAAGTAAACGGAAAAATACATGAATCTGGAGTATAAGAGAGAGGAAAAATAAATTTGGATGTTGCCAGTATAAACATGGTATTAGGTAGGTGCAAAAGTAATTGTGGTTTTTGCATTGTTGAAATTTGCCATTTGATATTAGAATGCATCCTTAAATAAATGTGGTTATGTTATGCATTATTTTTTTGAGGTTTGAAAGATGAATTTCAGTCACTGATCTCTGAAATGTAACTTCAAACTATGATAGTATATATGCACGAATGGTAGAAGTAAAAATCAATTTTAGCATTGAAACAACAGAAGAATTAATTCTCTCCAGTCATTAGGAATTTATTTAGACATATGGAGATATATGACAATGCTTTGCAAACTACATACTAGTGAAGAAAAATATTAGGGTTTTAAATTTTTTTTATTTTAAAGATGTGAGGTACAATTCAGGGTTAGGTATACAAATGTTCATTAGGTAGGTATCTTTGTTAAGGAGATGGACCCCTCTCTGGCAGTTTCTAACTATTGCCAATCCCGCCCCCACCCCCACCCCCTCCCTGGGCAGCTTCCCACCATTGCCAATCCCTTTCTTATAGTATTATGATAATTATTCAAGGTCCACTTATGAGTGAGAACATGTGGTACTCAGTTCTTTGTTTCTGTGATAGATTACTCAGTATTGTTGACTCTAAGTCCATCCAAGTTGCTACGAAGTTCATAATTTTGTTTTCCTTATGGCTGCATAATATTGCATTGTGTATAGGAACCACATTTTATTTTATCCAGTCCTCTCAGTTGGTTCCATGGTTTTGCTATTGTGAATAATGCTGCAAAAAACATGCGTGCGCAGGTATCTTTTTCATGGAGTGATTTGAGTTCCATCGGGTATATTCCCAGTAGGGGGATTGTGGGGTCAAATGGAAGGTCAATTTTTAGATCTTTTAGGAATCATCACACTGTTTTCCACAGAGATTGCGCTAGTTTACACTCCCACCAACAGTGTAGAAATGTTCCCTTTTCGCCACATCTTCTCCAGCATCTGTTGTTTTTTGAGTTACTGATGATGGCCATCCTGACAGGAGTTACGTGGTATCTCAGTGTGGTTTTAATTTGCATTTCTTTGATTACTTGTGTGGCTGAGCATTGTTTCATGTATTTGTTGGTTGCTTGGGAAGTCTATTCATATCTTTTGCCCGCTTTGTAATGGTGTTGTTTGTTTTTTTCTTTTTGGCACGGTTGAGTTTCTTATAGACCCTAGATGTTAGGCCTTTGTCAGATACACAGTTGGCAAATATTTTTTCCCAGTCTGTAGGCTGTCTCCCCACTTTTTTGATGCTTTCTTTGGCTTTACAGAAGTTTGTCAGTTTAATGAAGTCCCACTTGTCTATCTTATCTCTTATGGCATGGGCATTTGGGGTTTTGATCAAGGATTGGTTGCCAGTTCCAACCTCCATAAGAGTGTCTCCTGCATTTTCTAAGGTTCTTATAGTTTGGGGTTTTACGTTTAGGCTTTGATCCACTTAGAGTTGATGTTTGCGTATAGTGATAGGGAGGGGTCTTGTTTTAACCTTCTGCATGTGATCAGCCAGTTTTCCCAGCACCATTTACTAAATAGGTTCTTCTCTCCTCAGTGGTTGATGGCGGAGGCTTTATTGAAGATGAGTTGACTGAGAAATTGAGGTTTTGCTTCCAGAATCTCCATCTTGTTGCATTGATCTATATGAATGTTCTTGTACCAATTCTAGGCTGTTTGATTATTGTGGCCTTATAATAAAGTTTAAAATCCTGCTTTGGTTTTTTTTTTTTTTTTTGGTTTGTTTTTAGCTGAGGATTGGTTTGGCTATTCCTGTTCCTTATGTTTCCATATGAATTTCTGTATTGTCATTTCCAGGTCTTGAGAAGAATGATGCTGGTAATTTAATGAGCATTGCATTAAATCTGTAGATTGTCTTGGGTAGGATGGACATTTTAAGAATGTTGATTCTTCCAATTCATGATCATGGAATACTTTTCCACTTGTTTGTGTCATCTTTGATTTCTTTGAGCAGGGTTTTGTAGCTTTCACTGTAAAGTTCTTTTACTTCTCTGGTTAGGAAGATGTCGAGGTATTTCATCTTTTTGTGGTTATTGTGAATGAGATTGTGCTTTTTATCTGGGTTTCTGTTTGTTTATTGTTGGTGTATAGAAGTGTGTCTGTCTTTTGTTGATTTATTCTATACCCTGAGACTTTGCCAAAATCCTTTATCAGTACAAAGAGGTTTCTGACAGTTTCTCTTGGGTTTTCAAAGTATAGAATCATATTGTCTGCAAGGAGGGATAACTTAGCTTCTTATTTTCCTGTGTGGATACCCTTGATTTCCTTTTCTTGTCTGATTTCTCTAGATAGGACTTCCAGTACTATGTTGAACAGGAGGGGTGAGAGTGGGCATCCTTGTCTTGTTCTGGATTTCAGGGGAAATGGTTCCCATTTCTGTCTGTTTCGTAGTATGTTGGCTATGGATTTCTCATGAATGGTTCTTAGTATTTTTAGGCATTTTCATCCATGCCTAGATGTTTGAGGCTTTTTTTTAATCAAGAATGGATGTTTGATTTTATACATTATTTTAATGCACATTTCTCACCTTTTTTTTTGGCTAATGACTTATTACCTTCTATTTATTTTAGACTATGGAAATTATGTTAGGCAAAAAGCAAATTTGAGCAATTTTGTTACTCGAGTTCAAAATGGGCTGTAAAGCAGTGGAGACAATGCACAACTTTAACAATGCATCTGGTCCAGGAATTGCTAGTGAACGTACAGTGCAGTGGTGGTCTAAGGAGTTTTGCAAAGGAGACAAGAGCTTTGAAGGTAGGAAGCGTAGTCGCCAGTCATCAGAAGTTGACAATGACAAATTGAGAGCAATCATCGAAGCAGATCCTCTTACAACTACACAAAAAGTTGCCAAAGAACTCAACATCATTCATTCTATGGTCATTCAGCATTTGAAGCAAATTGGAAAGGTAATAAAGCTCGATAAGGAGTGTCTCATGAGTTGACCAAAAATTTTTTAAAAAATCATTTTAAAGTGTCATCTTCTTTTATTCTACACAACAGTAATGAATCATATCTCGATCAGATTGTGACATGCAATGAAAAGTGGATTTTATATGACAGCCAGCGATGACCAGTTCAGTGGCTGGGTTGAGAAGAAACTCCAAAGCACTTCCCAAATCCAAACATGCACCAAAAAAATGTCATGGTCACTGTTTGGTGGTCTGCTGCCGATCTGATCCACTACAGCTTGCTGGATCCTAACAAAACCAATACATCTGGGAAGTATGCTCAGCAAATTGATGAGATGCACCAAAAACTTCAATTCCTACAGCAAATATTGGTCAACAGAAAGGGCACGATTCTTCTCCGTGACAATGCCCGACTGCATATGCACAACCAATGCTTCAAAAGTTGAACAAATTGGGCTAAGAAGTTTTACCTTATCTGTCATATTCACCTGACCTCTTGCCAACCAACTACCACTTCTTCAAGCATCTCGAAAATTTTTTTGCAGGGAAAACACTTCCACAACCAGCAGAATGCAGAAAATGCTTCCAAGAGTTTGTCGAATCCCGAAGCATGGATTTTTATGCTACAGGAATAAACAAACTTATTTCTCATCGGCAAAAAATGTGTTCATTGTAATGGTTCCTATCTTGATTGATAAAGATGTGTTTAAGCATAGTTATAATGATTTAAAACTCACAATCTGAAATCGCAATTACTTTTGCACTTACCTAATATGATTGTCTTGTGTCATTATGGGAATTTATATTCAGTTAAAAGTATTCACCAATAAAGCTTCTTTCAGCATATACTGAATGCTAAGACTTAGGACTATAGATTATAGCTCAAGATCTTTAGGTAGCCACAGTATATTAGGAAAGGCAGACAAGCAATTAATTATTAATACATCCACCTTGATGTGTGTAATTTCAGTTGTGGCCCCTTCAAGGACAATACAACACCACAGGTCTTTGAAGGATAAATAGGAGCTTTCCAGGAAGATGAAGTGGTAGAAGTCCAGAGAGAGTATTCAGAGAAGAGAGTATAGTACATGTGACAGATAATACAGAAAAGTGAAGCAAGATGGCAGATTTTGAAAACTTGAAGTAGTTTGATGGTTCAGTAGTTTAATGGTTCAGTAGTTTGCATGAAATGAAAGGATGGGATGAAAGTGATAAGAAATGAAGTTAAAATGCTCATTTATTGCCAGTGGGCATGCACTTGAATTTAACAAAATCGGAAGTATAGAGACACAAGGAATGCTGAGCAGAAACCATGACTATTCCAAAGACCCACTATAGACAAATGTAGCCTGCTATTACTGTCAAGGTCAAGCTCCACCACTCATTAGAAATATAAATGTGAGAAAGTAGTTTTCTCTATATTTAGTTATGTCCCCCAAAAAGAGAGCTGAAAATAATCATGAAAGATCTGGTCAAGTCCCAAGTATTAAGTAAACTGATAACAATTCTTTTGTAATTATGTTGACTTTGCCATGTTGAACAGTGGTAAAAGTCAACCACACCTAACAGACAAAGAAAAGTCACACTACAAGTGTGTTTGTGGCATAAAGGACAACTGAAGACCCACATGAATTTTGTCAATTACAGTGTGGATAACATAAATCTATAAAATTCTAGGACTGGAAAAAAATGTATAGATTGTGTTTAGTGCTTTTTAAACGAATATTACTTTAGCAACAGAATACTTTTTTCATACAGATGCCTACACATAATCTCAATGTATAAATTTAATAAAAGTGGAGTTTTCCTAAGTAAATCCTGAATTGGAGGAAGGAAAAATGGCTTTTTTCTGTTCAACTTCCCCAGGGTCATTCTTTCTGGCCACTAAGGCAGACCCCAGGAGAGTTTCAAGGCAACTGTTGTAAATAATCAAATCAAATTCCGCGTTGTATAAGTGAGAAGACCAAAGGCCAAGAGGAGGATGTCATTTATCCAAAGTCACACAGTCAATCAACTCCCCTTGGATATTACTTCTGCTACCATATTGTCTCCCCACAGCACCATTTCTGTCCCTCTGCCACAGTCTGCTCATTTCCAATGTCATGTGCATGTGTCTATGCCAAAAAAAAAGTGTAGAGTGCCTGATACATCTAATAACCAATTAGTAATACTTGCACATGTATAAATACCTGTGTATATTCAACTTTTTAAAATATATATACATACACCATTTTGTCTTCCTCCATTATAAAATAGAGAAAGGGAGGTTTGTCGGTTTGAACCTCTGTTGGGACAATACAGCAAAACATCATCAGAGTCAAATAAAAAACA
Organism: Carlito syrichta; assembly: GCF_000164805.1. NCBI lineage: Eukaryota > Metazoa > Chordata > Mammalia > Primates > Tarsiidae > Carlito > Carlito syrichta. Next base: position 53,333 of record NW_007247757.1, on the reverse strand, counting down.
TCATAGAATGGAAGATCTAAAAGTTTATCTAACATTTTATTAAGGCAATTACCATCTCTAGATGCTAAAGAGGTGGTATAACATAAGGCTTGGGAGCACCAGCTCGGAGTAGACCTCTTCTTCTCTAAACCCAGCCTCCTAACATGCTGGACAAGTTACATAAATGTTTAGTGTTTCCATTTCCTCATGTGTAACACTGAACTAAGTCCCTCATAGGGATTCAACTAGTTAATGCGTTTAAGTTTAGGACACTTCTTGGTACATATAAGTCCTTTAAAACTATTGTCTTTAAAATCTTCATCAGAAGCTAAACTGTGAAAGAAGCAGCCTCCCTCAAAAACCACGAATCTCTACCAAGTACATCCTACCATCAGCCTAGACCAATAACAACGTGAATACAATAAGTAAAACTTCTCTGGATGATCTTAATTGTCATGTGGAGACAAGTTAAGCCCTTATTAAACGTATTACCAATCTTAAATCGCTCTCACAAATGACCATGCACCTTACTCTCTATTATCTACCTCCAAAATAGATGGACTCTCTTACTGTAAGAATTCCTAGTTGTACTTACTGGAAAGCCTATGCTTTCCAGTGTGGGGTTCCTAGGAGCCAATAAAAGGCCAAACATCAAAATTCTCATTCAAGGAAAGCAGGTTCCTATATTATTCCATTTTCTTTCTCCCTGCTTTTCCCCCTACCCAAGCTTTGACACAGGTTTATGGGAGTGGGGGTGGGGTGGGGAGAGAAGGCAAATAAGAAAGCCAGGAGAAAGAAGAATCTGTTACACTGTATTTAAGGAACTCTACTTCCCAAAATGTCTCAGCAAGCCGTGAAAGTAGAAAATCAGCAGAAGCACAATAGAACAAGACTAAACTGCATCATACTTTATTCATTGTCCCATGGAGCTACAGCCTATTCATACTCATTAAATGCAATCAATATTCTACAAGGGAACCATCCATCGCCATATGCCTGACACAAACAACCAACATATTAAGTCCAAATTAAGAAACGAACTCAGTTTTCAGACACTTGCTGGAAACTCCTGCCAGACAGCACAGTGGAGAGTGAATGTCAGCTGGGAGACAGTCACCAAACAGCATTATAAGTATTATTTTACATAACCATATTTCCAATCCCTCCTGCCCCCTCACTCACCCTCCTCCTGAAATCCAACTCACATGTCCATCTTTTCTCCTTTAAACATAACTAGTAAAAAGTTGTATTCCATTTTATTTTCTTTCAGATTGTTACTGACATAAGCTGAAAACCTGCCTTACCTATGAACAGTCAAGAAAAAGTTTGTCTTCCCCAAGGCTTTCAAAGTAAATCTAAAGAACTCTAGGAATTTTAATTAAAGATGAAAGATTGATCACATAAACCACATACCTCTAATTGCCGTCTCTCCCATGACTCTCAAAATGATAGTAAAAGAATAAAAAAATATAAATTTATGATGATAAGGAGAATAAGAAAGAGATGGCAGTGAACATATGATTGCAATAAATTTCTGGAAGCAGAAAGAGTAGGAGGCAGGAGAAAGAGAAAGGCAGAGAAGGAGAGAGGGTGAAAGACATCAGTTTAAGCGTAGCAGAAGGAAAAGTAGTTGTTAAAATAGCTGGTCACAGAATCCCAGAGAGGCCCAAGATTTAAAGTCACCAGATACAACTCACGTTAGCAGAGAATCACGGGTCTAAAAACAGGAAGATTGATGAAATGTCAACATTTGGAAAAATCTTCCCACTCTACACATATAGACAGACGCACACATACGCCCTTGCAAAGAAGACTTGAGTTTCCATGTTGAAAGGACACATTGAGTGCCCAGCATAAAAAATAACAAAAGACCTACATCATGGCACATCAGCGTGAAATTTCAGAACCCTAGGTTTAAAGAGATGGCCCTACAAGTTTCCAGAGACAAATGTACCACCTACAGAGAAATGAGAATTGGGAAAATATCAAACTTCCTAACATGTTACTAGATGACAAACTCTACTGAAGACTCTCAAGGTAAAATGTTGGTTCAAAAATTGGTTTTCTTGTAAAGTAAAACAATGTAAATATAGAAGTGCACAGAACTATATTAGTATATAATAATTAAGAAAATCTTTTTCCTGTGAGCCTTTCCAGAGGACATCTGTATGGACCAAGAATCAGTCACCAAAATGATTAGAAAGAAATGGACATAAGGCCTAAAAGGTAAACATATATTTATATTTACTGGGAAAACTAAGCTTGATAATAGTTATGAGGGAGACAGTATAATGAGGGTATGCTCCTAACAATTCAGATAAAGTTAAAAACTGGCATAGAATGGAGAAAACATTTAAAAAGTAGATTAAGCCCACTGATTGTCTTATAGATATCAATTGAGAACGAAAGAGCAGATCTTCAAATCAATGCTTGTAATAAGAAGGTCATTAGCTAATTTCAATACTAATCATAGCTGGGGACCAATAAAGGATAGATCAAGAAAAAGAGGACTAAGAATACAAAGTGTTGGTATAATGGTTACCATTGGAATAAAATTACAAACACCCCAAAATAAAGGAAAAATAGAGTAAATGAAATAAATTAGATGATGAAACACTGTGTGTGTGTGTGTGTGTGTGTGTGTGTGTGTGTGTGTGTGTATGAAAAGCAACATTTTTTTAAGATTACCAATAAAGGAAAAGAAAAAAATAGATTGGAAAAGACCATATTTGAAGCTGGAATTTTTAAAACATGCCTTGAATTGTATTTTAGACTTTGAAACAATGTTTTAAAAATGCTATACAATTATAAAATAAAAGTAAATGCATTTTAAAATTAAAAATTAACTTAAAAAAATGAACCTTAACTGCATATGCAGTTACTAGTGTAACTGCCAAAAAGAATAACTTCAAGTGACTTTAAATCACGGTAAGTTGGTTGTGCATTTCTAACTGAAAATATCTATTTTTAAAATTTACATTATTTTACCATATTATTGGTGGTAGTGTTGGTACTGTTATTCTGAGACTGATTTGTGTGCAGTGTAGGATACAGCAAATTAGTTATTATATTGATGCATTAAGCACCAAGATTTTCATCATGAATAAAAGTGTACAGAATTAAGATTGATAAAATTAAGTAAAAACCCTGTAATCCTAAATTCAAATTGAAATAATCAGTATAAGCCTATAAATTGTTTTCTTTAAAAATTAGCAATACGCAATCCCTAGACTTCTGTAAAGGCCTAGAGGCAGTAACTCAATCAGTGGTAATGAACAATGTGTCCACAGCACTGTGTCCACCCTGTAGCTTCCGAAAACCAGGAATCCTAAAAGGAAACAGTAATCCTTGAAGAAAAGTCTGAATCCAGATCTGGGTCATAAAATTTTTATCTTGTCACTGAAACTGTCAAACTATCGGGTGATTTTTAAAATACTAAGGAACCAAATTGAACAAGCTTCCTCTGGCCAGAGATGGGGCCATTCGGACATCAACAAAGATAATAACTACAAATATTTTAAGCACATAACATTCATTTAAATGCATAAAATCATAAATGTACACCAAAACTTTCATGAGTAACTTCTGGAGAACGTTATAAAATCATTCACTATTCTAAAAACTGGTAAATAAAAGGAAAAAAATCAAGCAGCGGGGATGCCTTTTCTATTGAAGTCTAGGGAAGTTGTGAAATTGGAGAACAGAACCAAGGTGTAGAAGAAGCAAGATGACAAAGCTTAAGATCTAGCAAAGAAATAGAGCCTATGATAGAATGATCCACTCAGGTCTTTACCTGAGTTTTAGTGTTGAAAGTCCCAAAGCCCAGGAAGCCCCTAAGTCTCATGCAAACTGGGACCGTTGGTCACACAACCTAGGGAAACATTCCCAACACCAAAAGGGGCAAAAGGTAGGTTACAACAAAACTGACCTAGCACTTGCTTAAAGATCCACTTTCTACTCTTGTAAATGCAGCTCTGTGCATTTTAAGGGAGTTGCCGATACTGACTTGTTTTTGGTACATGATGGTCGCTTTTGATTCATTTATATAACAAACTTCCAATTATAGAGAACCTGTCTTCTGCTACGCATCTTATAAGCACTTCACAAGTAATTATTCACTGAATCCTCATGCTAACCATATGAAATAAGTACTGTTCTTATTTCCACTTACAGATGAGAAAACTGATATTCCTATGGGAACATTCAAGGTGGCCTGGCTCCCAAGTGTCAGACCCTGCATGAGAATCTAGTTCCTTCCTCTCCATCATCACACCATATTGTCTCTTGCTTACTCTCATCACCAAGCAAATATTCCAATCATCAATAAAGAAAAATTAAACACAGGATCGTAAAGTCCTCCATCCTCTTCAAGTTCAAGAAATGTTTTGGATAGACTCAAAAATGAAATATAACTCAAGGATATTATTCTCCAAGATACCAAATCTAGGCCCAGACCAGCCAATATCAATTTAGCTTTGCTTTATGGAAGAATCAAAGCATGGGTTCTTTATAGCCTATAAATCCTATTCCTGTCCACTTTAAAAGTCCAAAGATTATATGGAAGAGTATCAAAGTTTTACTGCCCACATAGATAAATAATCACCTGAATTTCAAACTTCTCAACAGGGAACAAAAAGCACCCTGACAAGAGAGAACCAGAAGCAAAGTAGGTAAAGAATCCTCCAAACTCACTCATTAAGGTATCTTAATGGCGACTGGCAAGTCTTTATAATTATGGAAGCAGAAAGATGAACAAGGAGACCCCTTTCAAGTTCCTACATTACAACAAAGACTCTGTTTTTAAAAGGCAGCATTTTCAGGAACCGTTAAGACTCACTCATCACAAAACTAAATATAGACCAACTACAATGAAGAAAACCAAACTCTAAGCACTAGAGGCTTTATTACCACCAGAGTTACAGCTGTAGGTTCATGCTCAGAGAATAGAGTCATGCTGCTAAGTTATTAGGGAGACCAACAGTCTCAAGCACCTATTCTAGCTCTTCCTGTTAGTAATAATAATTACAGTTATTACTGCTGCCAGCATTTATTGTTGAATGTGTGCCAAGCACTGTGATAAGCATTTGACACATGTTCTCAGAAAGGTCATGTAGGTAATAAATGATGATGACCCAGGTTGATTTTATTAAAATGTATTATTCACACAAGAAGCTCCTTCTTAATGATGCCTAGGATCTCCCAGCTCTTCCAGAGAAACCAGGTTCCTTCCTCTTTACCCTTCCTGTCCTTTTGACATAGGCCCTCACACTCATCCAGTGTCCTTACCAGATATGGCAATTTGAGAAATTGCTACGGAGCCTTAACTCCTTTATCTTCAAAGTATGGATAAAAGCAATACTTGCCTCATTGGGTTGTCAAGAGAATTCCATGAAATCATGGCCCAACAGGTGGCTTACTTGTTACAATACAATTTTAACAAGTGTCAATTCCCATAGTATATAACTGTGCTAGGGAATCATGTGAAACTCAAGAATTATTAAGCCTAGACCTTGCCCTTACAAAGTTTACAATCAATTTCTTGTTATCTATAATGCAGAGCAAATATTCTGACATTGCTAGCCAAACTTCAGGGCAAAATTCTGAGCTAGATGATAAGCTGGTTTACTTCAATAAGACATTTCATTTGTTTTAAGACTTTTAGCCTGTATAATGCCCTCCCTTGATCAGCTTTTTACCTCGGAAGGAAAAGACTTTCCAAAATCTTATCCCACGATGACAGTCAACTCTGCCTGTCACCTTCCAGGAGCAAAGCAGATCCCGCTCAGGCTTTAAAATCCTTTTTTGGCAGAAGCCCACAAAAAAGACCTTCATCTCCTAATGGAGGAACATATCAGCCACAATAGGCACAATGTGATCACAGATGATGAAAGTAGGTGACCTTTCTCTGCCTCAGTTTGCTCACCTGTAACATGAGGGAATTAAGTGAACTGATTCCTGGGTACTTTCTTGGCTCTACAGAAACTCTAAAATAATATTCAAGGGGATCGTTTTTCTTTATAAAATGAAAACATTTTCCAACTTTCAAAACCCTCAGTGCTGCTTATCATGATTCCCAGAGTGACTGACAAACAACTGATTTCACCCTCCCTTAAGGCAGAAGTTTTGAAACGCCGTGTGGCCTCATTCATCATGAACAAAGGGCCACAATTCATATGTTATTCACAAGGACTGAAATTCCAAAAATTCCCAAGGCTTCATGCATTTGAACATGTTTATAACGGTTAAAATACTGTCACCCTTTCTGCTGGCTTAATGATATATTTAGCTGAATGAGAGAAAGGTGAGATTATAATATTCTCATTGGAAATTGTTTACATGAAGGTCATCCAATGTAGAGGTGATGCTAAAAAATATGTTGAGAATTACTGATATGTTGGGTCAGAAATATTGAAGAAAAAGTGAAAATATATATATATATATTTTGAGTTGTAGTCTCACTTTGTCACACAGGCTAGACTGCAGTGGCACACTCACAGCCACCCCAACATTGGCCTGCTGGGCTCCGGCGATCCTTCCACCTCAGCCTTCCAAGTAGCTGGAGCTACAGGTGTGTGCTACCACGCCCGGCTAATTTTTTGCTTTATTGTAAAGATGAGGTCTCACCATGTTGCCCAGGCTGGTCTCAAACCCACAGGCTCAGGCAGTCCTCTCTCTTTGGCCTCCCAGTGTGCTGGGATTACAGGCTTGAACCACCGTGCCTGGCTGAAAAAGATTTTTATTCTGAGTTAGTATACCAACGTATGTGTCTACGATAGTCTGTGATATCATCATGTACTCTTCTGATACATTCATTCAAATAACTTAATCAACTACATATTGAGGCTATGACTTTCAAATATTGTTCTCATATTGTCTTTCCTTTTATATTTATTCAGCGTCTGAGTTTTTTTCTCCAATCACCAGTTAAAGATCATTTAATTGTTATATGAACATCATATATCCTTAAAAATGGACTCTTCTACTGCTTCTAGGATTCTAAAACCATTGATGAATAATTTTTCAATTTTTGAAAATATTGCCATTGTCTAAATACATACCTCCATTCATCCATCCATCCACCCATTCACCCAGCCAAATATTTACTAAGCATCTGCCATTTGTCTGGCACTCCACGTAAGCATTTACAAGGCTATAATGATGAATCAAATGAAGCCCCTGCTTTCGTTTATAATCCAGTCTTAAAAATACAACATAGGCATCAAAGTCCAATTTTTTGTCATAGGAAAACGTAGGAAAGCACAGCTGCAGGTTGAAGTTGAATCCAGCCTTTGGCACTTGACAGCTTGGATACTGAGGGGAAAGCTGGGGAGGGGTGTGACAGTTGTCATTACCAGGTAGTATTGGACTGGGATGGTTATTGTGGGGTTGTGGGGTTTAGGGTTGCGTGAGTGCCGTGCTGAATGTGGTCGTTGATAAAAGAGGAACATGAACAAAGTACTGCCAATTTCCAGTCATGGAGGGGTTTACTTCCACTAAGATTATCAAGAAAAACCTTGTGGAGAAGTTGGCATTCCAACTTGGCATAGAAGGACAAGCTCTTATGAACATTTGGAGGAAGGCATTAGAGGCAAAAGAAATACCACGAATAAAAACAAATAAATAGTAAGGCAGGATGCCACTTCTGGAAGTACAAGCAATTCAATCTGACTAAAAGAGACTGAAATAAAGTTGGAAAGAAAGATGCAGGTTAGAGTGTAGAAAAGTTTATTTCAGAGAAGCTAAGGAGGTTAGACTTTAATTGGCATGGCAGTCACAAGAAGCCTAAGAGTACCCCTTAAGGAAAGGCTGTCTTGGCAAATAAGGCATGGGTCCCATAGGGTGATAGTTTAATAACTTTATGTTAAGATTATCACAGAAAAATCAATAACTGTATACTCTATTATGTGCTGGAATTATGCATGCTACCTGTCAACAGATCATAGAGAAATGGGTTCTGGAAACTGAGGGGAAAATGTGTTGAGAGGAAAATGTGTTTATTGATGCTTAGTTTAATTTATTGCTGCTTCAAGGGTTTGGCTAAGAGAGAAGGAAAGCTTACAGGAAAATGTCAAAGGTGTTCACATGGTTCCGATTTTTTTTTTCTTTTTTTTTCTAATCAATATTTTTTATTATGGTTTTGTGGGGTACAGTTAAGGGTTAGGTGTACAATTACGTTTCATTCAGGCACCCTGTTGATAAGAGGTGTTTTCCCATCCCCAGACAGGTATTTGCTACTGTTAATCTCATCCTCCTCCCGACCCAAAGTTTCCCAGTACCATCAGTCATTTTCTTACAGTATTACATTAGATGTTCAAGGTCCATTATATGAGTGAGAGCATGTGATACTCGGATCTTTGTTTCTGTGAGAGGTCACTCAATATTATAGACTCTAGTTCCATTCAGGTTGCTGCGAAATTCATGATTTTGTTCTTTTTTGTGGCTACGTAGTATTCCATCCTGTATATGTACCACATTTTTTTAATCCAGTCCTCTTTTGATGGGCAGCATGGTTGTTTCCAGGTTCTTGCTATTGTGAACAATGCTGCGATAAACATACATGAGCAGGTATCTTTTTTATAGAGTGATTTGAGTTCTTCAGGGTATATTCCCAGTAGGGGGATTGCAAGATCGTATGGAAGGTCGATTTTTAGAGCTTTTAGGAATCGCCACACTGTTTTCCACAGAGGTTGCACTACTTTACACTCCCACCAACAGTGTAGAAGTGGTCCCTTTTCACCACACCCTCTCCAGCAGCTGTTATTTTTTGAGTTGTTGATATTTGCCATTTTGACTAGAGTTAGGTGGTATCTCTGTGTGGTTTTGATTTGCGTCTCGCTGATGATTAGTGAGGTTGAGCATTTCTTCATGTGTTTGTTGGCTGCTCGGATGAAGTGTCTGTTCATATCTTTTGCCCATTTTATAATGGGGTTGTTTGTTTTCTTCTTTTCAGTATGTTTCAGTTCCTTGTAGATCCAGGATGTTAAGCCTTTGTCAGACCTAGAGTGGGCAAATGCTTTTTCCCAGTCTGTAGTCTGTCTCCCTGCTCTCTTGATGGTTTCTTTGACTTTGCAGAAGCTTGTCGGTTTAATAAGGTCCCACTTGTCTATCTTCTCTCTTATGACCTGTGGATTTCGGGTTTTATAAAGGAATTGGATGCCAGTTCCGATTTCCATGAGGGTATTTCCTTCCTTTTCTAAGGTTCTTATGGTTTGAGGTTTTACATTTAGGTCTCTGATCCATTTGGAGTTAACCTTTGTGCATGGGGATAGATAGGGGTCCTGTTTCAATCTTCTGCATGTGGTAAGCCAGTTTTCCCAGCACCATTTACTGAATAGGTTCTCCTCTCCCCAGTGGTAGGTGGGGGGGGGCTTTGTCGAAGATGAGTTGGTTGAGAAATTGAGGTTTTGCTTCTGGAATCTCAATTCTTTTCCATTGATCTATATGCCTGCTCCTGTACCAATACCAAGCTGTTTTGATGATTGTAGCTTTATAGTAAAATTTGAAGTCTGTTAATTTGATACCACCTGCTTTGTTGTTTTTTTTTTTGCTGAGGATTGTTCTGGCTATTCTTGGGATGTTTGTGTTTTCCATATGAATTCCTGTGATGTTTATTTCTAGGTCTGAGAAAGAAATGTTGTTGGTAATTTAATGGGTATTGCATTGAATGTGTAGATTGCCTTAGGTAAGATGGACATCTTCACAATGTTGATTCTTCCGATCCATGAGCATGGGATATTTTTCCACTTGTTCGTGTCAGCTTTAATTTCTTTGAGCAGTGTTTTATAATTTTCATTGTAAAGGTCTTTCACGTCTCTGGTTAGGAAGATGCCAAGGTATTTCATTTTTTTGTGGTTATTGTGAATGGAATTGTGTTTTTTATTTGGGTTTCTGTTTGTTTATTATTGGTGTAGAGAAATGCGATTGTCTTTTGTACATTTATTTTGTATCCTGAAACTTTGCTGAAGGCCTTTGTCAATGTAAGGAGGCTTTTGACAGATTCTCTTGGGTTTTCAAGGTACACAATCATATCATCTGCATAGAGAGATAACTTGACTTCCTCTTTTCCTATTTTAATACCTCTGATTGCCTCCTCTTCTCTGATTGCTCTAGCCAGGACTTGCGATACTATGTTGAACAGGAGGAGTGAGAGTGGGCATCCTTGTCTAGTTCCAGTTTTCAGGGGAATTGGTTACAGTTTTTGTCCATTTAGGAGTATGCTGGCTGTGGGTTTCTCGTAGATGGCTTTTACTATTTTCAGGTACGTTCCCTCTATGCCTAGATGCTCAAGGGTTTTTATCAAGAAGGGGTGTTGGATTTTATCAAAAGTTTTTTCTGCATCTAATGATATGATCATGTGGTTTTTGTTTTGACATCTGTTGATGTATTAATTACATTTATGGTTTTATGAATGTTGAACCAGCCTTGCATCCCAGGAATGAAGCCTACTTGGACATGGTGGATGATTTTTGAGATGTATTGCTGAATCCAGTTTGCTAGGATCTTGTTGAGAATTTTGGCATCTATGTTCATCAAAGATATTGGCCTGTAGTTCTCTTTCTTTGTTGCATCTTTACCTGGCTTGGGTATCAATGTGATGTTGGCTTCGTAAAATGATTTGGGGAGAGTTCCATCTTTGTCAATTGCCTGGAATACCTTCAGTAGGATTGGTGTCAGCTCCTCCTTGAATGTCTTGTAGAATTCTGCTGAAAAGCCATCTGGACCAGGGCTTTTTTTTTGTAGGAAGTTTTCTTATTACGTAGTCGATTTCCTTGATTGTTATTGGTCTATTTAGGGTCTCAATTTCTTCTTGTTCCAACCTAGGTAGGTTGTGTGATGTCAGAAAGTCCTCCATTTCCTTAAGGTTTTCAAGTTTGTTTCCATACAAGTGTACGTAGTAGTCTCTAATGATCTTTTGTATTTCTTCAGGGTCAGATGTGACTTCATCTTTTGTGTTTCTGATTGTGCTTATTTGGTTTTTTTCTCATTTTTTCTTGGTCAGTCTAGCTAGGGGACCATCGATCTTGTTTATCCTTTTGAAGAACCAGCTTTTTGTTTCATTGATTTTTTGTATTATCTTTTTGTCTTCTATGTCCTGGATTTGGGTTTTTATTTTGGTGATCTGGATTCTTCTGCTGAAATTAGGGTTTTTGTGGTCTTGCTTTTCCAGCTTCTTTAGGTGGCTTGTTAGGTTGTGAATTTCTGTTCCTTCCATTTTCTTCATGTGTGTTTGTAGGGATATAAATTCCCCTCTTACAACAGCTTTCAGGGCATCCCAGAGATTTTGGTAAAATGTTTCTTCATTTTCATTTGTTTCCAGGTATATTTTGATCCCCGTTTTGATTTCATCATTGACCCAGGAGTTGTTTAGCATCATGCTGTTTAGTGTCCATGTCTTTGTGGGTTTTTGGGGGGACTTTGTTGGTGTCAATGTTTATTTTTATTCCACTGTGGTCCAAGAATGTGCTTGGTAGAATTTCGGTCCTTTTAAATTTGCTTATGCTTGTTTTATGGCCGAGTATGTGGTCGATCTTAGAATATGTTCCATTTGGTGATGAGTAGAATGTGTATTCTGTGGTCTTTGGATGGAGTGTTCTGTAGGTATCAATTAAGTCCATTTGGTCCAAAGTCACATTAAGGTTCCGGATCTACTTGCTGATTTTTTGGCCTGATGATCTGTCTAGGGTTGTGAGTGGGGTATTAAAGTCCCCAGTTATGATAGTGTTAGAGTCAATATCTTTCTTTAGTTTTCCAAGAAGTTGCTTTATGAAAGTTGGCGCACCTATGTTGGGTGCATATATGTTTAGGATAGATATTTCTTGTTGATGGATTGAGCCTTTTATCATTATGTAGTGGCCTTCTGTATCTTTTTTGATTTTTAATAGCTTGAAGGGCATTTTGTCTGAAATTAAGATTGCTACTCCTCCTTTCTTTTGTATTCAGTTCACCTGAAAGTTTGTTTCCCATCCTCTTACTTTAGTCTGTGGGTGTCCTTTCTAGTGAGGTGAGTCTCTTGAAGGCAATAGATTGTTGCCTGCTGATATTTTATCCATTTTGCCATTCTATGTCTTTTCAGTGGTGCATTTAGTCCGTTCACATTTAGGTTAATAATTGAAATGCAAGAGTTGATCCCTGTCATAAGGTTCTTACAGAGTTGTTCCTTTTTGTTTGTTGTCTTTCTTTGGGTTTTGGAGTTGGTTCATGTGTGTTTTTAATCTTTTGCCTGTACTCTTGTGAAGAATGCTGTTGTTCTTTTTTCTTTTTCTTCTGTGTTCAGTACTTTCTTAAGTGTTTCTTGTAGAGGTGGTCTGGTGGCAGCGTAGGTTCTTAGGGATTGGATATCTGGAAAAGATTTCAATTCTCCCTCACTAATGAAGCTTAATTTGGCTGAGTAGGTTACTCTTGGTTGAAATTGTTTCTCATTTAGAACTTTGAAGATAGGGCTCCAGGCTCTCCTGGCCTGAAGGGTTTCTGGATAAATCTGCTACTATTCTAATTGGTTTTCCCTGGTAGGTAATCTGGCCTTTTTCTCCTGCTGCCTTTAGAATTTTTCCTTTTATAGCTACTTTGTTTAGGTGAATTATTATGTGTCTGGGAGTTGGTCTTCTCATTTGTTGTCTGGCAGGGGTTCTCTGAATCTCTTGTGTTTGAATTTTTTCATCCTTAATGAGTGAGGGAAGTTTTCTTGAATGATTTCATGAAATGTTTGTTCCAGTGTGGCTTCTGTTTCTCTCTTTGCCTCAAGAAGCCCAATTACTCTTAGGTTTGGTCTCTTGAAGTGATCATTCATCTCTTGCAGGTTTCGTTCTGTCTTTTTGAGCTTCTTTTCTATGCTTTTGACAGTGTGGGTTTGTTCTGTGTTTTGGTCTTCGAGCTCTGAAATTCTTCCTTCTGCTTGACTGATTCTGCTTTCCATGCTTATTAGTCTGTTGTTCATTTCCATCACAGTATTCATTACTGCTGTCATTTCTGATATCAGCTCCTTTCTATTTTCCTCTTGTCTCTACGGAATTTTTTAAATTCTCTCCATTAATGTCTTGATGTCTGGGTTTGTTGCATGTAACCAGTCATTCTGGAGGCTCTTCATTGTTTGTGTTCCAGAATCTGTTTTCTCAGTGTCTGATTTCCCAGGGGTCTGTGTAAGACCTATATTCTTCTTTTGTTTTTTCTTCATTTGTGCAGTTTTTCCCCCTCCCTACTTTTTCCTTCCCTCCACGTCACTGTCTTCTTTAATTCTGTTATTCAGGGGTAAATGGATTGGTTTTACTTCTGTTTGTTCAATCTCCTATTCTTTATGTATGTCCTCTTACTTTGTTCAATTCTGGAGTTGCACTGCAGGTTGGACGTGGTCCTTTTTGCAGTTTTGCGATTTACTTAAGGGGAGAGCTGTGATTCAAAATCTGTCTGCAGTTGTGGTATTCGCTGACAGGTGTGTGGATAATGTGGAACCCACTTCCCACTGCCCTGGAATCTGTCCATGCAGTGGGGCTGTAGGTTTACTCCCTGAAATAAAATGTGGTTAGCAGAGGGGAAAGAATGGAGCAGATAGTGGGTTGAAGAGGGGAGTGGAGAGATAGAGGAGTAAGGGGGGAAACAAACATGTGTGCCAAAAAATAGAGAGAGAGGCCTATACTGAAACAGATAAAAACAATAGACCACAGCTACAGACGAACCAACTCTCATACAAAAAATAAAAAATAAAAATAAAACATATAGTGATGCTAACATACAAGCTAACCAACCACCTTGTTAGTGTGCTGTTCCTCTATACAAAGATATGGTTTACAGAGAGAAGAAAAGAGAAGAAAAGGAAAAGGAAAAAAGAAAAAAGGGAACAATACAGTAGGAATAGAATTAAGTCATTAAACTAATAGAATCAATGAAGCACACTCTGAGACCTTTCGTTTAAGTCCAATGTCCTTTCAGGTCTGATTTCTAGTTTTCTTTTCAAGCTGGTAAATTAGTTTGCAGTTAGGGTCAGTTGCCCCTGATCTGCTGTGAAGGACAGTTCAGATCACCCTCCGTTCAGCCCTCTGGTCTGTGTCTTTATCAAGCTTGTTTCTCCCGTTTTGGTGTTGTTACCTTGAATCGCCAGCAGGTGGTCTATCTCAGCTGCTCGCCCCAGAGGGGGTGGGGCCGGACAGGAACAAGATGGGTGCCTGCCTCAGAGCAGGAAACAGGAGCCTTATGGCTGGCGGTCAGGACAATCTCGGTCCCAGGAGAGGTGGCAGCAATCCCAGCAGATCTTCCCTGAATGGGTTTGATGTGGATGGCCTCGGGCCCGGGTGGTGTGATGTGCTACAGCCATCACAGAGGCCACAGCGGTGGCAACGGCGGCAGCGGTGGCAGGGGGAGGGGCTGTGGCGGTGGCGGCGGCTCCATTTGCGCCGCAGTGACTGTCCAGTCCTTTGCGATGTCCCAGCGGTGGCAACAGCCAAGCTCTGTATGAAAAGCAGGCTGCGATGTTGGGGTCCACAGCCCCCTGGGGTGAGAGTCAGAGACCCACTGCAGATCTCCTTTGCAGAGGGCTTCAGAGACCGGGTTGCCCCGTCGCCATCTTGCTGCTTCTCCCCGGTTCAGATTATTATAAGGAAGAATAAAAATGTTTTGTTCTCCTAAAACAATCAATTTGGAGTTACTATTGAAGCAGGCACTTTGAGTATTTTGAAATTGAAAGGGATTCATGAAATCAGCCCAGATATCACCAAATCAGGATTTTCCATGAGCAGTTACTCAATTTTTCATTTTGTAGCTAATTAAATACAAATGCTCATGGGGCAAAAATCAAAGAACTCAAAGGCTTCATAAAGCATTTAAGTTAGAGTTAACCCTCATTTTAGCTTCTAGTTAGACTAGCCAGGGCAGAAACTTCTTAGCTCAATTAAGCAAACAAAAAATAATTAACTTACATAGCTGTAATTCCTAAGAATGCAGATGCAGATAATCCCAGGTATTCAAGTGTCCTCATGAACTGCTTTCCCCTGAGTTGGTTTCATTCTCAGATAGAATCATTTCATTAAAATGATAAGAATGGCACAAAAATTTCAGTTTATATGGCATTTATAACTTATGATTCCCAAAATATAAAATAGTATGTCTCTGCCAGCATCACATATTTGGGTTTGTGCTCTAACTGATCATGCTTAAAACATACGACTATGCCTTTGATCAATCACTAAGGTCAATCAAAAAGAGTCCAGGCAGCCCATCTTTCTATGAAAGTTAACATCAGCTGCTTTATTATACTAATCTTGAAATCTAGGAGATCTAACGTCAAAGAGGTTTATTTCTTGGTCAGGCATGAATTCAAAATGAATGTTGCTAGTTGGCAGAAAGGAGCTCTGCTCCATGAAGCCATTCAGGGTTGGTGTACGTATTTTACACAAATTGGAAAGATAAAATGCTTTTGATCAGGGAAACTAAACGATTAGGTAGGCACAAAAGTAATTGTGGCTTTCGCATTGTTGAAGTTTGCCGGATTCTGCAGTCAAGATGGCGACTGAACCAGTTGAACTGTGCAAGTCCCAGTGTGAGCGAGTGAGTGTATGAAAAATTTTGTGTACATGCTGGTGAGTAAGTGGACATGTGAATGGCTGGCTGAGTGAGGGTTAGGGAGCTAGTGGCCAGGTGTCTCCTGGTGCTGTGACTGGTGTCACAGCTACTGGGCTTACACCCTGGTGATTCCTGGGACACAGAAACCAAGCGCCATTTTTTAAAAAATCAACAAAACCCTTCCTCGGAAGAAAATGCTGAGAGAGACTGATTAAGTGGGGGCTCATTAGCAAGTGGCCAGGGCCCTAATGCTGGTGCTGCAGCTTCTCTGCTTGGCCCCTAGCTCTTGCCAGGTTGCAGAAACTGGGTGCCATTTTTTTTAAACAGGCAAAAGTTTTCCTGTGAAGAAGCCACCAGGAAAGACTACCACTCCAGGCTCTGCCTCACCACTCAGCAGAAGAGACTGCCGGCTCCAGGCTTTGCCTCAGCACTTCAGCACCTGACTGGACACCGGCAGCAGGGGCTGTGGAGAAAGCTCAGAAGCAGAGTCCCACCAGGGAGGGAGAGAGGGGTGCCCAGTCACCATCTTGAAGGTGGGGCACGAAAGTGCTGCGACTTGCTCACCACGGAGCAACAGACCCAATCTCTGTAACTGTTGGATCAACTACTCAGGCGTTGATCATGACCCAGTCGGAATATCCTGAAAGCACAAACATCGGAGGGGCATGATGAGTGCTGAATCCCAGGTGCCCCACCACCTACCATGATCCAGTCATGGGACAAAGTGTGTGGCAAAAAAAAGGATGAGGAAGAACTCCAAAGAGATCAGTGGTAAGTCCAGGGCTGACCCAAACCTCCTCCTCCCCAGCAATCCTCTGAATGTCAGACCCACACATCTGGGCCACAACTGAGAGGGCCAAACCCAGGCGTAGCCTTGACATCAGTCACAATAAGAGAACTCCATTCCAGGATAGGCCTGGCTGGGGTACCCCCCATGGGCACATAACTAGAAAAAAGACCATCCTGCACCTCCCCTCTGGAGGAGATCTCAATATGAGAGATGACCATACGAGAGTGGGAAGGGAGGACTGCACCCCCACCCACCTTCACTGTCCCTCCTCTTTCCCTGCTCTGGGCACAGAGAAGAGAGTGAAAGAAGTGGAAGCTCTGCAGGAAAGACGAGATTAGAGGAACAATTGCAGAGCCTGTCACCAAAGGCAGGGTTTTTTAATTTTTTCAAACTTTAATTTTTTGAAAAAATTTTTAGCTGTTTGTTAGTTCATTTATTTTTAAAAATATTTTTTCTTTGTGCATGAATGTGCTGTGAGTGTTTGATCTGCAATCCACAAATTTTTTTTCTTTTTTTATTTTCTTTCTTCTTTTGTTTGCTGTTTTGTGTTTATATGTGTATGTGAATGATTGAGTGCTCATCTTTCAATTTTGATGCTTTTATTGGTTTCTTTTTGTTCTTTTGTTCTTCTGTTTTTATTTTTATTTTTTATAGTGTAAGGTGTGTGTCAATATATGTGTGAGGGTTGAATATGAATATCTTTTTTTTTTCCAGTCTTTCTGCTTTTTCTTCTGCATTCACTTTGTGCTAGGTGTGTGTGTGCATTCAGTTTTCTTGCTGGTTTTTTTTTTTTTTTTTTTTGCTGTTGTCGTTTGTTTTGTTTCACTTTGTTGCTATTCCAGTCTGTTTTCAGGTGTGTGTGTATGTCTATGTGTGTGTGTTCAATTGTTTTTGGTGTTGGTTTCTGCTTTGCATCATCATATAGAGTGGTGATAGTGAGTGGGTCTCAGGGAACACAAACAACAATAAGTGGACATTGTAATTTGCAAGTAGTTTCTGAATCCTAGCACCCCATCCCCTACCTTATTCGACCTTCAAAAACTACAAAGGACAGCAAAGATTCCCATCCACACACCTATTTCAAAATAGAACAAATTCAGAGTACGAATCAGGGAAGAATAGAGGACTGAGCAAACATTAGAAGGGAAAGCCTCTCCTACTGACACTTAATAACAGAACTAAAGAGAAAAACAAGAGATCTATCACAAATGAAGAAGAAACAAAGGAATACCACAGATAATTTCAAGTGTAACATAGAGAAAACTCCTAAAATTCAGATTTTGGAGCCCAAACAATGGAAGACACCAATGACTGGCCTCAGAATACAACAGGGATTATGGAATGGATGGAAAGAGTGAATAAGAGTCAAGAAAGATAAGATGCAACACTGAAGAACTTGTAACAGAGATTTTTGGCAATAAAAAATTTCATCCAGGAAATAAATAACAAGACGACAAGCATGGAAAGCAGAATTAATCTAGCTGAAGAAAGAATCTCAAACCTTGAAGACCAGAGCATGGAATTAACCTGATATGTAAAAAACATAGAAAGAAGACTCAGAAAGAAGGAACAAAGCTTACAAAAGATGTGCAGTTATATCAAGAGGCTGAACCTATGCCTGATTGGTATCCCAGAGGAGAAGGGGAAATGGAGAACAACTTGGAGCAAGTATTCTAGGAAGTAATATGAGAAAACTTTCCTCATCTCACCAGAGATGTGACCAGCCAAGCACAAGAGATACAGAGAACCACAAGACATCAAATGAGGAGACCGACCCTAGACACATAGTAATTCACCTACACAAAATAAGCACACAAGAAAGTCCTAAAGGCAGCAAGAGAGAAAGGTCAGACTACCTACCAGGAAAAACCAATCATAATAACAGCAGACCTATTGGCAGAAACACTACAAGTGAGAAGGGACTGGGCCCAATATTCGTAGTCCTTAAACAATTTCAACCAATAATTCCTCCCCAACCAAGCTCAACTCTCAGTGATGGAGAATTAAAATCCTTCCCAGACATCCAATCCCTAAGAGAGTATGCAGCTTTCAGACCAACTCTACAGGAGACACTTAAAAAGGTATTAAGCACAGAAGAAAGAGGGGAAAAAAGAATGACCACAGACTTCTCAAGAGTACAGCAGAGCACAGAATCAAAAGAGAATACAGCACAGCAAGAAACTTGAAAACACACATATACATCAATACCAAAGCTGAAAGAAAACAAGCAAAGAAAAAAAATTATAAGAACCTCATGACTGGAATAAACAATCACATTTCAATAATCAGCCCGAATGTGAATGAACTAAAGGCACCACTGAAAAGAAAAAGGATGGCAAACTGGATAAGAAACCATGATCCAATTATTTGCTGCATCCAGGAAACTCATCTTACCACAAGGGACACAAAAGACTCAAGGTTAAAGAATGGAAAATGAGTTTCCAGGCAAATGGATCACAAATGAAGGCAGCAGTCACAATCTTAATATCAGACAGAGCAAACTTTAAGCTAGCAAAAATTTAAAAAGATACAAAAGGCCACTACATGATGATAAAAGTTTCAATCCTTCAACATGAAATATCCATCCTAAACATATATATACCCAACACAGGAGCACCAGCATTTATAAGCAACTACTTAGTAAACTAAAAAAGATATTATAGCAGGGGACTTGAATATCCCACTAACAGTCCTAGATAGATCAAAAAATCAACAAGGAGATCCAGAAACTAACTTGGCACTCGATGAAATGGACTTAATGGATACCTACAGATTATTCCACCCAGCGATCACAGAACATACATTCTACCCATCACCACATGGAACGTACTCCAAGATCAATCACATCCTTGGCCATAAATCAAGCATAAACAAATTCCACAAGGTTGAAATATTGCCATGCACCTTCTCAGACAACAGTGGAATAAAAATAAATACCAACACCAATAAAATTTCCCCAAAGGCCATGAAGATATGGACACTAAACAGCATGATGCTGAACAACTACTGGGTCAACACTCAAAACAAAGTAGAAGTTAAAAGACTTCGGGAAACAAATGAAAATGATGAAATATCTTACCAAAACCTCTGAGATGCCATGAAATCAGTTCTAAGAGGGGAATTTATATCTCTATGAGCACATATCAAGAAGATGGAATGATCACAAGTTGAGAGCATAACAAATCATCTAAGGGAGCTGGAAAAAGAAGACCACCAAAATCCCAACTTTAGCAGAAGAATTCAAATCACCAAAATAAGAGCCTAAATACGGGACATCAAAGACAAAAATATCATAGAAAACATCAACAAAGCAAAAAGCTCGTTCTTTGAAAGAATTAAGAAGATTGATGGGCCTCTAGCCAGAATGACCAAGAAAAAGAGAGAAAGTCCAAATAAACACAATCAGAAATACAAAAGATCAAATCACAACTGATCCTGAAGAAATATAAAATATTATCAAAGATACTATGTACACCTATATGGTAACAAACTTGAAAATCTAAATGAAATGGAGAACTTTCTAACATCATACAATCTCCCCAGATTGAAACAAAAAATCATTGAGACAAAATAGACCAATAACAACCCAGGAAACTGACTCTGTCATTAAAACAACTGCCTACAAAAAATGACATGGACCGGATGACTTTCTAGCAGAATTATTCAAAATGTACAAGGAAGAGGAGCTGACACTAATCCTATTGAAAGTGTTCTGGGCAATTGAGAAATATCGAATTCTCCCCAAATCATTTTACAAAGCTAACATCACACTGATGCCCAAACCGGGTAAAGATCCAGCAAAAAAAGAAAACTACAGGCCAATATCCCTTATGAACATAGATGTAAAAATCCTCAATGAGATTCTAGCAAATTGGATCCAAAAACACATCTCAAAAATCATCCATCATGACCAAGTAGGTTTCATCCCCAGGATGCAGGGTTGGTTCAACATAAATGTAATTCAATAAGTCAACAGACTAAAAATAAGAACCACATGATTATATCATTAGATACAGAAAAAGATTTTGATAAAATCCAGTATCCCTTCTTGATAAAAACCCTCAAACACCTAGGTATAGAGGGAGCATACCTCAAAATAATAAGTGCCATCTATGATAAGCCCACAGCTAACATATTGCTAAATGGACAGAAACTGGAAACATTTCCCCTGAAAATTGGAACAAGACAAGCCTGCCCACTCTCACCCCTCTTGTTCAACATTGTGTTGGACGTCCTAGCTCGGGTAATTAGATAAGACAAGGAAATCAGGGATATCCAAATAGAAAAAGAGGAAGTCAAGTTATCCCTCTTTGCTGATGATATGATCCTATAACTTGAAAATTCAAGAGAATCTGTCAAAAACCTGCTTGCACTGATAAAGGACTTTGGTAATGTCTCAGGGTACAAAATAATTGTGCAAAAGACTGTGGCATTCTTATACACCAACAACAAGCAGGTAGGGAACCAAACAAAAGCACAACTCCATTCACAATAGTACACAAAAAATGAAA
Organism: Carlito syrichta; assembly: GCF_000164805.1. Classification (NCBI taxonomy): domain Eukaryota; kingdom Metazoa; phylum Chordata; class Mammalia; order Primates; family Tarsiidae; genus Carlito; species Carlito syrichta. Next base: position 32,504 of record NW_007247757.1, on the reverse strand, counting down.
TAACTTGGCATCTTCCTAACCAGAGAAGTGAAAGATCTTTACAATGAGAACTACAAAACACTGCTCAAAGAAATCGAAGAAGAAATGGAAAAATATTCCATGCTCATGGAATATCATCCTACCAAAGGCAATCTACAGATTCAACGCAATACCCATTAAATTAACAACATCATTGGTCTCAGACCTGGAAATGACAATACAGAAATTCATATGGAAACGTAAACAACTATGAATAGCCAAAACAACCCTTAGCAAAAGAAACAAAGCAGGAGGAATCACACTTTCAGACTTCAAACTTTACGATAAGGCTACAGTAATCAAAACAGCCTGGTATTAATACAAGAACAGGCATATGAACCAATGGAACAGGATAGAGATTCCAGAAGCAAATCCTCAATTTTTCAACCAACTCATCTTTGAAAAGCCTCCAACAACAACCACTGGAGAGAGGAGAATCTATTCAGTAAATAGTGCTGGAAAACTGGCTGATCACATGCGGAAATTGAAACAGGACCCCTACCTATCACCATACACAAAAATTAACTCTAAATGGATCAAAGACCTAAACGCAAAACCTCATACTATAAGAGTCTTAGAAAACACAGGAGACATCCTTATGGAAATTGGAACTGGCAGCCAATTTCTGATCAGAACCCAAAGTGTCCACACCATAAGAAATAAGATAGACACGTGGGATCTCATCAAACTAACAATCTTCTGCAAAGTCAAAGAAACCATCAAGAGAGCAGGGAAACAGCCCACAGAATGGGGGAAAAAATTGCCAACTGTATATCTGACAAAGGCCTAACATCTAGGATCTACAAGGAAGTCAAATGTGCCAAAAGGAAAAAAACAAACAGCCCCATTAAAAAGTGGGCAAAAGACATGAATAGACACTTCTCAAAAGAAGACGTAAGGGCAGTCAACAGACACATGAAAAATGCTCACTCTCACTAATCATCAGAGAAATGCAAATCAAAACCACACCTGCATTTTCTAAGGTTCTTATAGTTTGAGGTTTTGCATTTAGGACTTTGACCCACTCAGAGTTAATTTTTGTGCATGATGATAGTTAGGGGTCCTGTTTCAAACTTCTGCATGTGGTCAGTCAGTTTTCCCAGCACCTTTTTACTGAATAGGTTCTCCTTTCCCCAGTGGTTGTTCATGGAGGCTTTGTCAAAGATGAGTTGGTTGAGAAATTGAGGCTTTGCTGCCGGAATCTCTATCCTGTTTCATTGGTCTGTATGCCTGTTCTTGTACCAATATCAGGCTGTTTTGATTACTGTACCCTAATAGTAAAGTTTGAAGTCTGGAAGTGTGATACCTCCTGCTTTGTTTCTTTTGCTAAGGATTGTTTTGGCTATTCATAGTTGTTTATGTTTCCGTATGAATTTCTGTATTGTCATTTCCAGGTCTGAGAAGAATGATGCTGATAATTTAATGGTTATTGAATTGCATCTGTAGATTGCCTTTGGTAGGATGGACATCTTAACAATGTTGATTATTCCTATCCAAGAGCATGGAATATTTTTCCATTTGTTTGTATCTTCTTGGATTTCTTTGAGCAGTGTTATACATCATTTTAATGCATATTTCTCACTTTATGCTTTTTTACTAATTACTTATTACTAGCTGTTTATTTTAGACTATGGAAATGACATTAAGCAAAAAGCAAATGTGAGTGATGCTATTATTCTATTTCAGAATGAGTTGTAAAGCAGTGGAGACAACTCACAACATCAACAACACATTTGGCCAAGAAACTGCTAAACAACGTACAGTGCAGTGGTGGTTCAAGAAGTTTTGCAAAGTACATGAGAGCCTTGAAGATAAGGAGCCAGCCATCAGAAGTTGACAACAACCAATTGAGAGCAATCATCAAAGCTGGCCCTCTTACAACCACACAAGATGCTGCCGAAGAATTCAACATCGACCATTCTACGGTCAATCAGCATTTAAAGCAAATTGGAAAGGTGAAAAAGTCCAATAAGTGGGTACCTTGTGAGTTGACCGAAAATTTTTTTTTAAATCATCATTTTGAAGTGTCATCTTCTCTTACTCTACGCAGCAACAATGAAGCATTTCTCAATCGGATTGCGACGTGCAATGAAAGTGGGTGTTACATGACAACCAGTGATGACCAGCTCAGTGGTTGGACTGAGAAGAAGTTCCAAAGCACTTCCCAAAGCCAGACTTGCACCCCAAAAAAGATCATGGTCACTGTATGGTGGTCTGCTACTAATCTGATCCACTACAGCTTTCTGAATCCCGGTGAAATCATGACATCTGAGGCCTATGCTCGGCAAATTGATGAGATGCACCAAAAACTGCCATGCCTGCAGCAGGCATTGGTCAACAGGAAAGGCCCAGTTCCTCTTCACTGCAGCACCTGACCACACATCACACAACCAAGGCCTCAAAAGTTGAACGAATTGGGTTATGACCTTTTACCTCATCTGGCATATTTACCTGACCTCTCGCCAACCAATTATCACTTATCCAAACATCTTGACAACTTTTTGCAGGGAAAAACACTTCCACAGCCAGAAGAATGCAGAAAATGCTTTCCGAGAGTTTATTGAATCCTGAAGCACAGATTTTTATGCTACAGGAATAACAAATTTATTGCTCATTGGCAAAAATGTGTTGATTGTAATGGTTTCTATTTTGATTAATAAAGATATGTTTGAGCCTAGTTATGATGATTTAAAATCTACGGTCCAAAACCTCAATTCTTCTGTGCCAACGTAATACATATTCTAACATCTTTGTTTTATAAATGAAGGAAGGTACAGACAGTAATGGTCAAGTTCACTGCTATCTTGTTCAAAAGATCAGAGTTCTAGACTCAGAACAGCAACTTGCTCACACTATAACCTGGAATATTTCTCTTCATTTTACCCAAGACCCATTCCTTATTTGTAAAATGAAGACATCACGCCATGTCACTCCCTACACCAAATCTTTATTTTTAACATCTACACAGTGCTTACAGTACTCTATATCCCATATAAAAATGAATTTATCTCTCTAAAATATAGATGTTTAAGACTTTTTGTGACACAGTGGGACAGAGTGAGCAAAAAAAAGGTGTGGGAGTCTGGTATTAGCCTATTTGGACATTAGAAACAGAGATGATGCTGTTCTAACAATATAGAAATAATATTCCTTCCACCCACATCTTGACATATGGATGTGGACAAGTATGGCGTTGTGATAACAGAATGAGAAGTTATTGTAATTTCAAAGGTTATATAATCTTCTGAAAGGCTTGTTCTCTGAGTCAAGCTTGGGTTATGAAATTTTACCAATAAGAGTTCCTAAGATTCTATCTACCAAAAGGCTCTTATGTATCCCATGACTACAGTGGATTATAATTACTGGTAAAAATCTGTGCATTCTACTGCTTAGCATAGACTAAACACCAAAATGAGGAAAAAATGAAGGAACAGGAGAGGGAAGGAGGGAGGGAGGGAGGAAGAGGAAGGAGGGAAAGCCTTGTTTCAGTGCTTCACACACACCCGTGCACGCGCGCGCGCGCACACACACACACATACACACACACACACCCAATGCACACCATTGCCTACTTGCCCTTTGCTATAATCCTAAAACAGTCCCTTGTGTCCAAGAAAACTGCTTTCAGCAACCTTTCCCATAAGTAATGAAAGGAGGTTGTTGCAGGAGATAAACGACTCATTAAATATAATCTTGTCTGCCAGCACCTATTTCACCCAGCTGACATTCCCATGTGTGTTTGTTATGAAAACCAGTCGGTAGGGAAATGCTTCACTTATTATAATCACCTCTGTAACACTTAAATACCAGTCAGAGCAGATTAAATGCCATAACAAACAACTCCAAAATGTCAGTGGTTTAACACAATAATAGGCAATTTCTCCTTTAGTCCAATATGCGTCAGCTCTGGGGAAATTCAGGGACTCAAGTTCCTTCCATCTTTGGGTCTATCCCAACCTAAATATTATGTGAGTTTTAAGTATACATGCTATGTGAAAGTTTCTCCCAGTCTTATTTCAAATTTCCAGAGAGGACTGTCCACTGAGTCCCTTCATTTTTAAAAGTCATTCTACACATATCATAAAACTTTGGCTATGCTCTAGATGTCCCATCCCAAGGGTTTCTCTCCCCTCTGTTTGAATTTTCTGTGGCTAAGGGATGAAGCCCTGACGCTTACTGCCCAGTACTTGAGAGTCTGGAAAACCAAATCACTCTCCTTTCCAAGTTCTATTCCAACTGACACCGGCACAAGGAGCAAAGTCAACATCAAAATGGAACATCTACTTTGTTACTGGCATAACTAGGCTGGAAACCAAGGTAGGGTTTCTTGCTTCCACTTCTGCTCTGAACTTATGCAGTCAGTGACACCCAGATAGCCTAGATCAGAGAAAGTACAGGCCTAATTAGAAGTAGGCTCTTTCTGGTCAACTTAACCATGTGTAAACCACAAAAGAAAGACTAGCTCAATCCCGTAAGAGCAATGTCTCCAAGAAAGAGCCACAGGACAGAGTCTACTTCTGAAAAATTCTTGGAGACCTCATTGGTAATTTGGAAAAATCGTATTTGTCATTTGTCCTTCCAAGGAGAGGCTCAAGTGAGGAAGTGAAAAAAAAATGAAAGATTCCTCTCCAGTCCATCAGAGAAAGTGGCCATGCTTGTGCATGTTCCCTCATCTATGAGAATATTTAGAAATATGGGGTGAGAAAAGAGAATTGCTCTCTTCTACTGATTCACCATGAACCACAGGTGGGGGCTCCCTGGCCTTGGTTTCCATGAGCTTCTAATACTCACAGAGAAAAGCCTTGCCTTCCAAAGAGACTCAGAGCAGGGCCAGGGAGAGAGCAGGAGATTGCTCGGTGATATTTGAAATTCCATCTAATAAGAATTCTATTTTATTTTCTTGTTGCTTCTAAATTAAAATCCATAAGATCAGACAGCTGGAATCCAGATGAATTTCCACACCAAGAAAATATTAATCAAAAGAAAAAGCAGTCAGCATGGCCAACTGTTCATTCCCAAAGAAAAGGCACTAGGGAGGTGTTCAGAGTTACTGCCTCTCCTGCTGGACTGACAAAAATGAAAGTCATGTCTTGGAGGGTCAAAAGAGAATATGATCTTTTGTCTATTTTCCCTGTCTTGGGCCAGCTGCAGTGCTCTCAGCAATAAAGCTCAGTCTTCTCCCCACACACATTAAAAAAAAGTCTTCTATCTATGGTTTGTGTGATTTATTTCAGCATTTGTCCACGGTGGCAGTATAATTTGTTTTAGGTATGGTTTTGAGGCACAAGATTCTGCCTGGACAGGTCACTCCACATCTTCCCAAGGGTGAGATTAGGATACACACAATTGGGGACAGAATTCTACTCAAGTACTTTGAGGTATACTCTAGTGCACAAATAGACAATAAATGATGAGATAAATCATTCATTCTTTGCTTGTTCATTCAACAAATATTTATGGTTAAGTTCACTGCTATCTTGTTCAAAAGATCAGAGTTCTAGACCCAGAACAACTACTTGCTCACTCTATAACCTGGAATATCTCTCTTCATTTTATCCAAGACTCCATTCCTTATTAGTAAAATGAAGGCATCGTGCCATGTCACTCCCTACACCAAATCTTTATTTTTAACATCTACACAGTGCTTACAGTACTCTATATCCCATATAAAATGAATTTCTCTCTCCAAAATATGGATGATTAAGAATTGTTGCCGGGTTCGGTGGCTCAGCCTGTAATCCCACACCTTAGGGAGGCTGAGGTGAGTGGATTGTCTGAGCCCGTGGGTTCGAAACCTGCCTGGGCTGCGAGACCTCATCTCTACAATAAATCAAAAAATCAGCCAGGCGTGGTAGTGCATGCCTGTAATTCCGGCTACTTGGAAGGCTGAGGCAGAAGGATCGCCAGAGCCCAGCAGGGCGATGCTGCGGTGGCCGGGAGCGACCACTGCACTCCATTCTGGGCGACCGAGTGAGACTCCAACTCAAAAAAAAAAAAAAAGAATTGTTGTGACACAGTGGGATAGAGGGAGCAAAAAAAGGTGTGGGAGTCTTGTACCAATCTACTTGGATATTAGAAACAGAGATGATTCTGTTCTCACAATGCGTACTATGTCGATGGTTACTGTAAAATGTCTCCTTGTCCATGTATACACCAAGAAGCATTTGCAGATTGAATAATACACCCATCTTGCCTGTGTACAAATGACTACTTTTCAAAAGTAAGTATGCAATGGAGGTAGGGGGCCACTACTTTTCTGGCTCCTCCTTGGTGGCTCCTACTTTTCTGAATTGTAGCATTTCAGACCTCAGACCTCTTCTCTAAGTATGGCCATTCTCCAGATGATGAAATTTAATCCTCACGGATTCAGAAGCATTCAGTTTTGGATGGTTGCAGACTGTTTTCCCGTACTTACATCTCTAGCTTAGACCTCCCCACTGAACTTGAACCTAGAATACTGTATTCCCTGATTGATATATGCGGACCAGTGTCTATAAGCTAAATATGCTTAAACCTAAGCTTCTTACCTTCCTCCAATGTGTTCCTTCCACAATCCTTCCCATTTAACTAATGGAAGCCCCATCCTTCAAGTTGCTCATTCCCAAAAGTAGAATCACTTTTATCACTTCTCTCCTAGGTAAACATGAGCAACCAGTCAGAAAGTTCTGCTGGTTTTATTTTACAAAACTGTATAGATAGCTTTTAAGCACCTCCTACCACCATCACTACCACAAATTCCCTGGACCAAGCCCCATTCCACTCTCATCTCTTGTAACTGCCTCTAATTTATCTCCCTGTCTGCCCTTAGCACCTATTCTCCAGACAGCAACTGGAGAGATCCCTTAGAAACATGAGTCAGATCAGCTCATTCCTCTTCCAAACTATTCGGTGGCTTCCTATTTCACTCAGAATGAGACCAAAATTCCTTCCAATGACTTATAAGGCTCTTCGTGACATGAACTGCATCCATTCACACTGTATTCCACTCCTATTTATTCATTTCAACACAGCCACAACTGGATTCTGCTCTTCCTTGAAACTCTTCCTTGAAACTCTTCCTTGAAACTGCTCTTCCTTGAAACTTTGATCTCAGGACCTCTGCACTTGCTACTTCCTCTTTCTGGAACACTTTTCTCTCAGTTATCAATACGGCTTACTTCCTGTGGCATATTATTTTATACATAACACTCTGTATGAAATAACTATTCTCACTCAAGACCCCTTATTCTCTTATTATGCTTTAGTTTTTTTCCTTTGAGGCAATTTCATCGTCTTACATACTAAGATGCGTTTGTTTATTTTTTTCCCCAGAAAAGCACAAGTTTTGTTTCAAACATTGATTTATATTCAGCATCTAGAACAGCCCCTGCCATGTAGTAATTTCTCCACAAGGAAAATGCATGTTCCATTTGGTACACGAATGGTCTTAAAAGCTGGTAATAGAATTTCTCTTGGGAGGAGCACTGACTATCTGCAAAATAAGTCTTTGGGATTGAAGGCGAAGTCTTGTGAGCAGGAGTGTAGCTAAGAGCCAAGGGAACAAAGCAGAATCCCATGAAATACTAAGAGGCATTTGGTTTTTGTTCTTGAGAGAAATGAAGGGGGCGGAGGGAGAGAGAGAGATAGGCGGACAAGGTAGAGGAGAGCTACGAAAATGGTATAAATTGAGGATCAAGTGGGGTAAAGTGGCTGGTAGGGAAAAATAAGATTTATTATAAACAGTGTACTTATTATATACAGAGTACTTAATATTCTCCTTGAAGTTGTCTTGGTAAACCTTCTGTGTTTCCTTAGTGATAATTCTGTTAAACATATACATTGCTTCATGTGAATGGTTTTATGTAGAATACAAGAGGCTGACAGTCCTGATGGGGTTAACACACAGTAGAAAAGTGGCAACACCAAGGGTACAAATAAATCCATAAGCTAAGAGAGCAGAACAAGATATTCCCTGCAAATATAAGCACCCCTTCATATCCAGTTCCCTAATTTTCAAATACATCTTGGAAAGGGCTTTGGACTTTCCCAGGAATTTGCATTTGAACCAATTTTATCAGTAACGCAAGGGGCAGAGAGTCCTGAGCTGGCATTTGGGCTATATGTAGATTTATTTGAGACTAACAAAATATTTTAAATTTTAAAATATTAAAATTAAAATTTTTTGAAAATATTACAGAGAAGGCACTTCAAGAAGACTGACTAGAAGTGTTTGAAATGTGCCTCCTCCACAAATAAGAACCAAAAAGTGGGACTGAATAATTAGACTTCAAATATTTCACTTCAGAGAGAATGCTAAGATTCCAGAGAGCAGTGACAGGAAACACCTAAAATCAAAAAGAAGAAAGAAATGAGGCAGGCTGTTCATCTGGAATGAGCTGAGATCCCAGGATGGACTGGGACCTGAGGATGGGCTGGATGGGTCGGGACCCGGGAATGGGCTGGGAACCCAGCATGGGCTGCAATGCCAAAGGGGGCTGGGATCCTGAGATGAGCTGGACCCCAGGATGGACTGGACGGGCTGGCATCCCGGGACGGTCTGGGATCCTGGGATGGAATGGAACCCCAGGGTGAGATGGGACCCCAGGATGAGCTGGATGGGCAGGGACACCAGGATGGGCTGGGACCCTGGGATAGGATGGGACCCTGGGTCCGATGCAGGGATGAGTAAGAAATCGACCCCAAGTGGCCCACTTTTCCCCATCTCAAACTCCTGCATCCTAAGCAAAGGAAAGTCCCTACACCATCACAGACCCTGCAACTAACAGAGAGAGTTGCCTGGAGACCACCCGAAAGCATCGCTTCAGAGAATGAGCTCACGCTGGGTCTTACGCAGCCCTCAAGCCCTAAGCAGCTAGAACAAGGCAACATATTTAGAGTCCAACTGCCTCCCCAGCCTGCATTCTGTCCAGGAACCCAAGAGCCCCTGCATCTTCACATCTCGGAAAGTCCATTGACAGTCTCCTCCCACAGCCACCTCCATGGCCTCCAGAGTTAAAACACAAGCCATTGGCTAAAACTCCCTGCCTCCAGCAGTGAAGACACTGTGCATTTTCATATACCCTAAGGACAGACTCCCCTACTCACAGCAGGCAGCCCTGTAGGCTACTGGAACTGAGAGCAAAGCAAGAGTAAAATGCAAGTTCCCCCCAGCTGCTAACACATGGCTGTAGCCACTGAAAACAACCCCACCCTCCCCAGTGGCAAAGCCACTGCTGCCCTCACCCAAGCATTCTGCCTTGGGTCTGGAGGTCTCCCCACTCCTGCCTGCCACAGGCAGAGTCTTCCACACTACCAAGGGGCCTGAAGACAGGCCTGGCCAACCCAACTCAACCCCCAGTGCCCAGGCATACCATCCAAGGGCATGGGGAACACCCAACCCAGTCCACCATCATTAGCATCTAAATACTCCTTCCCAGAGCCTGAGGTCAGGTCCAACAAACCTGCCACTGACACCACAGAAGAAATTCACCCCTATATACCACCTGTGGGCGGGGGACTGGCCCAACTAGCCCATCACAGTCACCGGTAACACCAACACACACTGCTTTGGACCTAGAGGTTAATCCCACCACTGCTACTGCCATACCCACACCACGCCTGCCACTCAGGAACCCAAAAATCCACCCACCTTCCTGACCCACAGCTGCCACTGCTGGCACATGAGCAGGATGTTCAAAGTCTCAAGAATTAGAACCACGAACACTGTTGTATATGGCCATCGTATGCTGCCTCGGGGCCCAAGGACAGGCACACTTGGTCCACTGCTGCCATCATTTTGGCGAAAGGTTAGGCCCACTTGGCATTCTCATTCTTGGGAAAACTTCACCACAGCCTACACACCTTCACAGTCTTCATACCTTTGCAGCCTTCACACCATAAGCTACTGAGAAAGTTACAGACACCACTGAAAATGTTTACAGCCAAAGAAATTATACAAAGACTACACTATTGCACACTCAATTCAAAGTCAAAATACCCTACCCAACCAACATTATGGATGCATCTCCAGGAAAAATTTGCCCTTACAAAAGAAAATACAGGAAACTGAAAGAAGCTACTATTACACCAGACGTGCAACTATCCATATAAGGTCACACACACACACACAAAAACATGAAAAAAAAAGGAAATATGACACCTCAAAAGGAACACAATAACTCTCCAGCAACAGGTTTTAATCAAAAATAAAATTACAAAAAGTAAAAATAAATAAATTTATAAAATCCCATATAAAGAATTAAAAGTGATGATATAAAAGAAGCTCAGAGAAATACAAACAGCATAAAGAAATCAGAAAAACAATTCAGAATAATGAATTAAAAATTTAGCCAAAGAGATAGTTATTATCAAAAAGAATCAAAGAGAAATTCTGGATGTGAAGAATTAATTGGCTGAAATACAAAACAAATTTGAAAGCTCCAATAATAAAGTAGAATAAGCAGAAGAAAGACTTATAGAACTTGAAGACAGGTCTTTTTGAAATAACCCAATCAGACAAAAAATAAAGGGAAAACACTAAGAAAGAATAAACACAGCCTTCGTGGCCTATGGAACACCATAGGGTGACTAAATTTTCACATTTTTTGTTTCTAGGAAGGTAAAGGAAAAATAAAAGGGTTAGGAAACATATTTAATGAAATGATAGCTGAAAATTTCTTGAGTAAGAGATCTAGACTTCCAGATATCAGTAGTTCAGAGATCCCCAAAAACATAGTGCAGACTGGCCCTACAAGAAGTGCTTGAAGGAGTCCTACACCTGGATGCAAAAGTATGACATCTACCATCGTGAAAACACATGAAAGCATAAAACCCACTGGTGGAGAAAAAACACAAATAAGCAAGAGAAAGGACTTAAATGTTACCACTATGGAAAACTAACAAACCACAATGATAAAAAGAAAGAAAGAACGAAAGAGAGAGAGAGAGGGAGAGAGAGAGAGAGAGAGAGAGAGGAAGAATTTTTTAAATAAAAACCAATTAATAAAATAACAGAAATAAGTCCTCACATACCAATAACAACCTTGAATGTAAAAAGACTAAACTTTTTACTTAAAATATATAAACTGGCTGAGTGGCTTTTTAAAAATGACTCAACTAGCCGGGCTCAGTGGCTCAGCCTGTAATCCCGCGCCTTTGGGAGGCTGAGGTGAGTGGATTGTCTGAGCCCGCGGGTTCAAGACCTGCTTGGGCAGCAAGACCTCATCTCTACAATAAATAAAAAAAAAATCAGCCGGGCGTGGTAGCGCATGCCTGTAGTTCTGGCTACTTGGAAGGCTGAAGCGGAAGGATCACCGGAGCCCAGCAGGCGAGGCTGCGGTGGCCAGGAGCGGCCACTGCACTCCAGTCTGGGCGACAGAGTGAGACTCCAATTCAAAAAAAAAAAAATGACTCAACTATATTCTACCTATTAAAAAAACAAATCTCGAGGGGAAGATGGCGGTGGAGCCAGTCAGGCTGTACAAGTCCCTGTGTGAGTGAGTGAGTGTGTGAACAATTTTGCATGCATGTCTATGAGTAATGAGGATGTGAGTGACTGACCAAGTGGGGATTTGGGAGCAAGTAGCCAGGGCTCTCCTGGTGAAGCAGCTGGTGCTGCAGCTGTTCTGCTTGGACTCTAGTGCTTCCCAGGGCACAGAAGTCAAGCACTATTTTTTAAAATCAACAAAGCCTTTCCCAGGAAGAAACTTCAGGGAGTGACTGCTGGCTCCAGGCTCTGCCTCACCTCCACAGCACCTGGCTGGACACCGGCAGTGAAGGCTGTGGAGGGAGTGCAGCAAGAGAGCAGAGGCAGAGTCCCACTAGAGAAGATGAAATAGGCACACTGTCACCATCTTGATAACTGAGCAGGGAAGTGCTCTGGCACTCCCACCAAGGAGGAACAGACCCGATCTCTGTGACTGGTGGGTTAATTATTCTGGGGTCAATTGTGACCCAGAGGGAATATCCTGAAAACCAAAACTCTGAAGGGACAGGATAAGTGTGAAGTCTCAGGTGCCCCAGCTCTTACCCTGACCCAGCTGTGGGACAAAGGGTGAGTTCAGAAAAGGATAAGGAAGAATCCCCAAGAGATCAGAGGTGAGTCCTGGGCTGACCTAACCCCCTCCTCCCCAACATTCCTCTGAACCTCAGACCCACATGGCTGGAGCACAACTGAGAGGGACAAATCCAGGTGGAGCCTGGACATCAGTTGTGATAGGAGGACGCTAATCCAGGATAAGCCTGGCTGGGGCACCCATCACCAACATCTGGGTAGGAGACAATCCTGCATCTCCCTACCAGAGGGGATCTCCCTGTCTATGTCAGAGCAGGAGGGGAGGATTGATGTTCCACCCATGCCCTTCATCCTCTCCTCTCCCCCTGGGCCGTGTTCTATGGAGATTGTGGATGAGCTCAAAGTCCTGCAGGAGAACTCAGGCAGACTTACTTGTGAGCAGCTGAGAGGAACAATTACAAAACCTGCTACAAGAGGGTGCTTAGTGCCCATAAATTTTTTAACTTTTTTCTTTTTTCTTTGTGCATGAATATGTATGTGAGGGTTTGGTTTGCATTTCTCTTCTCTTCTTCTTTTCTTTCTTTTTTCTTTCTTTCTTCTTTGTTTTCTGTTTATGTGTGTAGGTGAGTAATTGAGTGTTCATTTTGGGTTTTTTTTTCTCTTTCTTTTTTCTTCTTTCATTTTATGTTGATTTTCTTTCCTGATTGCTTTGGTTTTTGTCTGTGTGCATGTGTGGTGGTAGAGAGTTCGCAATGTTCACTTACTGAGGGAGCCCATACCTCAGTAAGTGAGCATTGTGATTCGCAAGTAGTTTCTGAATTACAGCAACCATTCTCCACCTTATTTGACTCTCAAAACTACAAGAGACAAAAAAAGCCCACCACCCTCAGCCCTGTTTCAAAATAGAACAAATTCAGAGGCTCTGATCATGGAAGACTAGAGGGCTGAGCAAATATCAGAAGTGAAATCCCCTCCCACTACCACACAATAACAGAACTAAAGAGAAAAGAGATCTATCACAAATGAGGAAAAATCAATGGAAGAACACAGCCAATTCCCAGTGTAGCAAAGATACAATGCCTGAAAAATAAGACCTCAGATCCCAAACAAGGGAAGTCACCACTGACTAGACCCAGAATACAACAGGGATTAGGAAATGGATGAAAAGAGTGACTAAGACTCAAGAAAGGCAAGATGCAACACTGAAAGAACTTGTAACAGAGATTTTGGCCATAAAAAACTACATCCAAGAAATAAATAGCAAGATGACAAGCATGGAAAGCAGAATTAATCAAACAGAAAAAAGAATCTTAGAGCTTGAAGAACAAAATATGGAATTAACCCAATCTGTAAAAAACATAGAAAGAAAACTCAGAAAAAGAAGCCTCCAAGAGATGTGCAATTACATCAAGAGGCCAAACTTATGCCTGAATGATATCCCAGAAGAAGATAGGGAAGTGGAGAACACCTTGAAACAAGTATTGCAGGAGGTAAATCAAGAAAACTTTCCCCATCTCATCAGAGATGTGACCATTCAAACACAAGAGATTCAGAGCAAACCAAGACATAAAATGCAAAGACTAACCCCTAGACACATAGTAATTCATCTACACAGAGTAGATACAAAGGAAAAAATTGTAAAGGCAGTAAGAGAGAAAGGTCAGACTACCTACTGGGGAAGACCAATCAGAATAGCAGCAGAAACACTGCAAGATAGAAAGGACTGAAGTCCATTTTCAAAATCCTCAAAGATAAATAATTTCAACCAAGAATTTCCTACCCAGCAGAACTCGGCTTCATCAGTGATGGAAAATTAAATCTTTTCCAGACATCTACTCCCTAAGAGATTATGCAGCTTCCAGTCCAGCTCAACAGGAGACATTTTAAAAGATATAAGCACAGAAGAAAAAAATGACCATGTACATCCCACGAGAACAGGAGAACACAGAATCAACAGACTCTGAACTTGATAACGCACACACACACATAAACCCAAAAGCTAAAAGAAAACAAATTGAAAAACTTTATAAGAGCCTATGACAGGGATAAACATTTACATTTCAATAATCAGCCTGAACATGAACGGACTAAATGCACCACTGAAAAGGCACAGAATGGCAAACTGAAAAAAAATAAAAATAAACACAACTCAGTAGTTTGCTATCTCCTAGAAGCACATCTCACGACAGAGACACTCACGGACTCAGAGAGAATGAAAAATGAATTTCCAGGTGAATGGATCCAAAAGAAGACAGGAATCATCTTAATATCAACAAAATAACCTTTAAACTATCAAAAACTTTTTTAAAATATGGAAGGACACTACATATGATAAAAGGCTTAATCCATCAACAAGAAATATACATCCAAAACAATATGCACCCAACATAGAAGTACTGACCTTCATAAAACAGCTTTTAGGTAAACTAAAAAAGATGTTAACTCTAACACTAACATAGCTGAGGACTTAAACACCCCACTAAAAGCCTTAGATAGATCATCAAGACAAAAAAATCAAAAAGGAGATCCGGAACCTCAATATGGCATGTGATCAAACGTACTTAACAGATACCTACACAACACTCCACCCAACAACCACAGAATATACAATCTACTGATCACCACACAGAATGTATTCTAAGATCAACCACAACCTCAACCATAAATCAAGCACAACCAAACTTCAAAAATTGAAATAGCCATGCACGTTCTCAGACCACAGCGGAATAAAAATAAATATCAACATCAACAAAACTCCCCCAAACCCCACAAATACAAGAACAACAAACAGCATGATGCTGAACAACTCCCAAGTCAACACAGAAATCAAAACAGAAATTAAAAGATTCCTGGAAACAAATGAAAATGAAGAAACATCTTAACAAAATCTCTGGGATGCCATGAAAACAGTACTAAGAGGAGAAATCATATCTCTATGAACACACATGAAGAAAATGGAAAGTTCACAAGTTAGCAGCCTAACAAATCACTGAAGAAAACTGGAAAAGCAAGACCACACCAAAACCTTAACTTCAGCAGAAGAGTTCAGGTCACCAAAATAAAAGCCCAAATTTGGGACATAGAAGACAAAAAGATAAAAAAAAAATCAATGAAACAAAAAGCTGGTTCTTTGAAAGGATAAACAAGATTGATGGACCCCTCACCTGAATGACCAAGAAAAAGAGAGGAAAAGCCCAATTAAACACAATCAGAAATGCAAAAGGACAAGTCACAACTGACCCTGAAGAAATAAAAAGATTATCAGCGATTACTATGTACACATATTTGGAAACAAACTTGAAAACCTAAAGGAAATGGAGGACTTTCTGACAACACACAACCTCCCCAGATTGAAACAAGAAGAAATTGAGACCCTAAATAGGCCAATAACAACCCAGGAAATCTACTATGTCATAAGAAAACTACCTACAAAAAAAAAAAGCCTGAAACCAGATAGGTTTCCTGCAGAATTCTATGAAACATACAAGGAGGAGTTGATACCAATCCTACTAAAAGTATTCCAGGCAACTGAGAAAGGTGGAATTCTCCACAAATCATTTTAGGAAGGTAACATCACACTAATACCCAAAATGGGTAAAGATCCAACAAAGAACAAGAACTACAGGCTGATATTCTTGATGAACATAGATGCAAAAATTCTCAACAAGATTCTAGCAAATCAGATCCAACAACACATCTCAAAAATCATCCACCAGGAACAATTAGGCTTTATCCTTGGGATGCAAGCCTGGTTCAACACCCGCAAGACCATAACTGTAATTAAATGTATCGACAGACGTAAAAACAAAAACCACATGATGATATCATTAGACATGGAAAACACTCTCGATAAAATCCAGCAACCTTTCTTGATAAAAACCATCAAACATCTAGGCATAGATGGAACATACCTCAAAATAGTAAGAACCATCTATAAGAAACTCACTGTGAACGTACTATTAAACAGACAGAAAATGGAAGAATTTCCCCTGAAAACTGGAACAAGACAAGGATGTCCACTCTCACCCCTCCTGTTTAACATATTATTGGAAGTTCTAGCAAGAGCAATCAGACAAGAGAAGGAAAACAGGGGTATCCAAATAGGAAAAGAGGAAGTCAAGTTATCTCTCTTTGCAGACGACATGATTCTATACATTGAAAATTCAAGAGAATCTGTCAAACACCTCCTTGCACTGATAAAGGACTTTGGCAAAGTCAGTCACATTCCTATACACCAAAAATAAACAAACAGAAACCCAAATAAAAAGCACAATCCCATTCATAATAGTCACAAAACAATGAAATACCCTGGCATCTTCCTAACCAGAGAAGTGAAAGACCTTTACAAAGAAAACTACAGAACACTGCTCAAAGAATCAAGAATGATGCAAACAAATGGAAAAATATTTCATGCTCATAGATAGGAAGAATCAACATTGTAAAGATGTCCATCTTAACCAAGGCAATCTATAGATTTCACATAATACTCATTAAATTACCAGGAGCATTCTTCTCAGACCTGGAAATGACAATACAGGAATTCATATGGAAACATAAACGACCATGAATAGCCAAAACAATTAGAAAAAAAAAGAAAACGAGAGTTATTATGCTTTAAACTTTTTCTATAAAGCTACAATAATCAAAACAGCCAGGTATTGACACAGGAACAAGCATATAGACCAATGAACAGTATAGATATTCTGGAAGCAAAACTTCAATTTCTCAACCAACTCGCCTTCAGCAAAGTCTCAACAACAACCACTGGAGAAGAGAACCTATTCAGTAAATGGTGCTGGTAAAACTGACTGACTACGTGCAGAAGTTTAAAACAGGACCCCCATGAATCACCATACACAAAAATCAACTCTAAATGGATCAAAGAACCAAACATAAAACATCAAACTATAAGAACCTTAGAAAATGCAGGAGACAACCTTATGGAAATTGGAACTAGCAACCAATTCCTGATCAAAACCCAAGTGCCCATGGCATAAGAGATAAAACAGAAAAGTGGGATATCATCAAACTACCAAGCTTCTGCAAAACCAAAAAACCAAGAGTGCAGGGAGACAGCCCACAGAATGGGAAAATATATTTGCCAACTGTATATCTGACAAAGGCCTAACATCTGGGATCTACAAGGAACTCAAATGTGCTGAAAAGAAAAAAATAAGCTGGGCTCGGTGGCTCAGCCTGTAATCCCGCACCTTTGGGAGGCTAAGGTGAGTGGACTGCCTGAGGCCGCGATACCCACCTGGGCAGCAAGACCTCATCTCTACAATAAATCAAAAAATCAGCCGGGCGTGGTAGCGCATGCCTGTAATTCCGGCTACTCAGAAGGCTGAGGCGGAAGGATTGCCGGAGCCCAGCAGGTGAGGCTGCGGTGGCCGGGAGCGGCCACTGCACTCCAGTCTGGGCGAAGGAGTGAGACTCCAACTCAAAAAAAGAAAAAAACAAACAGCCCCATTACTCAGTGGGCAAAAGACATGAATAGATACTACTCAAAAGAAGACATACAAGGAGCCAACAGATACATGAAGAAGACTAGTTCAGCCTCACTAGTCAGCAAAGAAATGAAAATTAAAACCACACTGAGATACCACCTAACTCCCGTCAGGATGGCCATCATCAATAACTCAAAATTAACAACAGATGCTGGAGAGGATGTGGAAAAAAAGGAATACTTCTATACTGTTGGTAGCAGTGTAAACTAGTACAGCCTCTGTGGAAAACAGTTTGGTAACTCCTGAAAGATCTGAAAATCGACCTTCCGTATGACCCCGCAATCACCCTACTGGAATATACCTGGAGAAACTCAAATCACTCTATGAAAAAGATACCTGTACATGCGTGTTTATTGCAGCATTATTCATAATAGCAAAAAAATGGAATCAACTTTACGACCCACAAAAAGAGGACTGGATAAAAAAAATGTGGTACATATGCACGGTGGAATATTAAGCAGCCGTGAAGAAGAACAAAAGTATGAACTTTTCAGTAACTTAGATGGGCTTTGAGTCTATAATACTGAGTGATCTATCACAGAAACAAAGAACTGAGTCTCACATATTCTCACTCATAAGTGGACTTGAACAATTATCATAATATTATAAGAAAGGGATTGGCAGTAATGGTAAACTGCCAGGGGACGGGGGGTGGGATTGGCAGTTGAGGGAAACTGCCAGGGAAGGGAAGGGCATACCTCATCAACAAGGGTACCAGCATAGTGAACATTTGTATACCTAACCCTGAATTGTATCCCACATCTTTAAAATAAAAAAATGTTTTTAAAAAAAGAATCTTGGAAAATGCAGGAGACACCTTTGTGGGAATCGGTAGAGGCAACCAGTTCCTGGTCAAAACTCCAAATGCCCATGCCATAAGAGATACGATAGACAAGTGGGACCTCATTAAACTGAAAAGCTTCTGCAAAGCAAAAAAAAAAAAACCATCAAGAGAACGGGGAGACAGCCCATAGAATGGGAAAAAATATCTGTCAACTCTATATCTGACAAAGGCCTAACATCCAGGATCTACAAGGAACTCAAACATGCTGAGAGGGAAAAAACATACAGCTCAATTAAAAAGTGGACAAAAAGCATGATAGACACTTCTTAAAAGAAGATATATGGGCAGCCAACAGACACATGAAAAAGTGCTCAACCTCACTAATCGTCAGAGAAATGCAAATCAAACCACACTGAGATGCCACCTAACCCCAGTGAGAATGGCGATCATTAATAAAACAGGGAGGGCTGGCAAAGATGCAGAGAAACGAGAATACTTCTACACTGCTGGTGGAAATGCACACTAGTTCAACTTCTATGGAAAACAGTGTGGCAATCCCCCTACTGGGAATATGCCAAAGGAACTCAAATCATTTTACAAAAAAGATGAAGGTGCACACATGTTTACTGCAGCACTATTCACAATAACAAAAAATGGAACCAATCATGCTGACCATCAAAACTGGACTGAATAAAAAAAGTGGTACATTTACATGATGGAATATTATACAGCCATAAAGAAGGGGGAAAGTAAAGGCTTTGCCGCAACTTGGATGAATTTAGTGTCTATAGTACTCAGTGATATGAGAAACAAAGAACTGAGTACCATATGTTCTTACTCGTAATTGGACCCTGAACACACACATAGAGAGAGAGTGAGAGATATATTATATATGTACATATATATACATTATACACACACACAGTAGAATTGAAACATGAAAAGGAATAATTGTATCATTTGCAGTGACATGACTGCAGGTGGAAGTCACTAAGTTAAATAAGGCAGGCATGGAAAGACAATTTTTTTTTTGAGTTGGGGTCTCACTCTGTCGCCCAGACTGGAATGCAGTGGCCGCTCCCAGCCACCGCAGCCTCAACCTGCTGGGCTCTGGCGATCCTTCCACCTCAGCCTTCCAAGCAGCCAGAATTACAGGCATGCGCTACCACGCCCGGCTGGGTTTTTGATTTATTGTAGAGATGAGGTCTCGCTGCCCAGGCGGGTCTCGAGCCCGTGGGCTCAGGCCATCCACTCACCTCCGCCTCCCAAAGGCGCGGGATTACAGGCTGAGCCACCGAGCCCAGCTGGAAAGACAAATATTGTGTGTTCTCACTCATATACAAAAGCTAAGAAAGTTGATATCATGGAGGTAGAGAATAGAATGATACATACAAGAGACTGGGAGTGACGGCAGGGGGGAAGGAAGAGAGATTGGTTAATAGGTTCAAACAGTTAGATAAAAGAAATAAGGTATAATGTTTGATAGCAGAACAGAGTAACTGTAATTAATAGCAATGGATTGCAGATTTCAATTTAGCTAGAAGAGAGGACTGGAAATGTTCCCAATACATAGAAACAATAAATACTTGGGATGATAGACACCGCAAACATTCTGACTTCATCATACAGTCTGCACATGTGGCAAAAGGATCACATATTTACCTCATTGATCATATGCACAAATATTTGCATCAGTATAAAAATCCGGAATCTATAGAAAAGTTTCTATCGGGTGTTTCTCAATCAATAAAAGCTAGAAGTGCAACCAATATTTTCTAAGGGCCTATGACTTTCATGTTAAAAGTGAGGGTCTTGATATTTGAGAAGGTTGGGAGTCATAGATTATCGTGCATAATCTGGACTTTTGTACATAAAAAAAACTTAGGCTATTACAGTTTTTCAATAGCATGGCCATAAAATATTTAATTTTGAACAATGTAGCCTGGCAAGGTTATCAGTTCTTCCTTGCCAATCCCTTCAGCCACTGGCCCATTTTCTTCAAGTTGCAAAACATATCTCATTTAACAAAGGTCTCGACTTTATAGATTATTATCCAACTATATGTTGAAGGACTATTCTCAAAATTTATGACCTGGATTTTAGAACCATTTATTTTAATTCTTTGTGGGGGTGGGTGGCTAATGAGCCATTAATTAAGCTCATTCTACTTTCCTAAAAACACTACTGTATCATCTGCATATAATAGAATGCTTGTCATTCACTTTTCTCTGGCACAGACATATACCCAAGGATAATTTCAGGTCATGAAAATAGTTGATTACTTTTACATGTCAGTTTGAATTAAGCTGTGGTTCCCAACTGTTAGAACAAACACTAATCTGGATGTTGCTGTAAAGATATTTTTCAGATGGGATTAATATTCATAATCAGTAGACTTGAATAAAACAGATTACCCTCCATAATGTGAGTGAGCTTCATCCAGTCAGTAGATGGCCTTAAAAGCAAAGGCTGAGGATTTTTTAAGAAGAATCAATTCTGCATTGAAACTGCAACAAAGAAATCCTGCCAGTGCTTCCCACCTACTGGCCTGCCCTAAAAATTTCACACTCGAGACTGCAATATCAAATCTTGGCTAAATTTCCAAACTGCAGGACTGCCCTGCAAATTTCAAACTTGCTATTCCCCACAATCACATAAGCCAATTTCTTAAAATCTCATTAGATACATCAATAGATAGATCGATCAATCCTAATTATTTCTCTAGAAAACCCAGATTAATACAAGTTACAAGTTAAAAGGCAAGAGGAAGAAATGTGAAAGCACACACACACAAGGAACTTGGAAGAATTAAAAACACCCCCCCAAAAAATTCCCATTTCACCCTCACTGGATATTATCTGAATATTTTCCACCATATATTATTTTCCTATTGGTAGGTGCTTGGTTACCCAGACACAATGCTTTTAACAAAGCCCAATCTATAAACTTTCAAAATACTCTGGTTCAGCCAAGATTACTTTACTTGTAAGTCATAGCCTAACTAAAATTAGCTTATTTGAGAGAATCATGCCCTCTCTGTGTGTACTGTCCTGTTCTTTCCAACTACTGAAGAACTTTTTCCATATACTAGTTAACATTGCCAAAGGCAATTCCAGCTTCACATCTTTCAGGCTTTATGACCCCAGTGGCAAGACACCATCTTCTTCAGCTCCAAATCAAAAAATCCCAGGGAAGAATTTGATGACATGCCCACTCTTAATCCAGTCACAAACCACTGTGGCAAGGAAAGCA
This sequence comes from Carlito syrichta, assembly GCF_000164805.1. Classification (NCBI taxonomy): domain Eukaryota; kingdom Metazoa; phylum Chordata; class Mammalia; order Primates; family Tarsiidae; genus Carlito; species Carlito syrichta. The sequence continues at coordinate 10,951 of NW_007247757.1, read as the reverse complement.
GGATATTTTCATCGGTTAGGCCTATGTCAAGTGGCCAGTCTTGTAAGAAAATGGGATACTGTGATTGTTGCTTCTGCACAATCACTTGACTAAACAGGGGCACAACAACTCTCCAAAATAAGTGGACAGAAATGGACAGACAAAAAACAACTGCCCTACACATGGGGTTTTCCAATAAGAAAAACACTTTCTAAAAAGGAAGAAGAAAAAGAAAGAAAAGAATGTCTCCTTTATGTCTGTGTAGTATTCCATTGTGTATACGTACCACATTTTCTTTATCCAGTCCACTTTCAACTGGGATCTGGGTAAGTTCTATGTTTTTGCAATATATTGAGAATACTGCTGCAATAAACATACGAGGAGGAGAATCCAAAAAACCCTGGAGTTTATTTGTAAAATATTATGTATTAAGCCGGGCTCGGTGGCTTAGCCTGTAATCCCGCACCTTTGGGAGGCTAAGGTGAGTGGATTGCCTGGCCCGCGGGTTCGAGACCCGCCTGGGCAGTGAGACCTCATCTCTACAATAAATCAAAAAATCAGCGTGGTAGCGCATGCCTGTAATTCCGGCTGCTCGGAAGGCTGAGGCGGAAGGATCGCCGGAGCCCAGCAGGTGAGGCTGCTGCACTCCAGTCTGGGTGACCGAGTGAGATTCCGACTCAAAAAAAAAAAAAAAAAAGGAAGAAAAAAGAGATAAAAAAAAGAAAACAAAAATTATGTATTACTTCTACACTGTTGGTGGGAGTGTAAACTAGTGCAACCTCTGTGGAAAGCAGTGTGGCGATTCCTAAAAGCTCTAAATATCGACCTCCCATATGACCCCGCAATCCCCCTACTGGGAATATACCCTGAAGAGTTCAAATCACTCTATAAAAAAGATACCTGCACACGTATGTTTATCGCAGCATTGTTCACAATAGCAAGGACCTGGAACCAACCATGCTGTCCATCAAGAGTGGACTGGATTTAAAAAATGTGGTACATATAAACGATGGAATACTGTGCAGTCATAAAAAAGAACAAAATTATGAATTTTGCAGCAACCTGGATGGAACTAGAGTTTATAATACTGAGTGATCTCTCACAGAAACAAAGATCTGAGTATCACATGTTCTCACTCATAAGTGGACCTTGTACATCTATTGTAATACTATAAGAAAAGGATTGACAGTGGCAGGAAACTGTGGGGGGGCAGGGAGGGGAAGGGAGGTGGGATTAGCGGTAATCAATTTCTGTCTGGGCATGGGGGGACACCCCTTATCAACAAGGGTGCCTGAACGACACATATTTGTATACCTAACACTTAACTGAACACAATTTTAAAATAAAAAATATGTTTTTAAAAAAACAAAACAAATAAAAATTGTATAGATTTAAAGTAAAAAACATGAAAGAAAGAGAGAGAGAGAGAAAGAAAAAAAAGGAGGGAGGGAAGGAGAGAGGGAGGGAGGGAGGAAGAAAGAAAGGGTTGTATGCAATAATGTGAAAGTATTTCATTAATCACAGCACACTAAACTGACATTAGCTGTAGCCATAAAGATTGATGAAACAGTCTAGCACACTGAAAAGAACATAAGCCACAGGATAAAGCAGACTAGGAAAAGAATCCAGCTCTACCACTTATACTATCTGTGCAACTTTGTGCATGTTACTTAACTCCTCTGAGCATTTGTCTGTAAAATGGAAATATTAGATATGTATACTCATATTAATAACAATCTCTTGGAGTTCTAATAAATATCAGTCAAGATGACACAGCAAAATAACTGTATCAGCTCCAGGCACAGAGTAATAAGAACTCAGTAAATTGTAGCTATCATTATTATGCTTGTAGCAATTAGTTCATTCCTGTTGAATTAAAAAAAAAATAGACTGAGTTGAGCCCATCCTCCCTTCAGGGCTGGGACTCTGCCAGGCAGGGGCTTTGGAGGTTGCTTCACGGCAGAAGAGTGGGTCATAACAGAAGCCTTTCTTTTTTTTTTTTTTTTTTTTT
>NW_007247757.1:0-8620 GCF_000164805.1 Carlito syrichta | reverse complement strand
GGCTGCAGAAGCCTTTCTTAGGAGTGTGTCACTTACCTGTCCCTGAAGGCATGAAATTCTCTTCAGCATCGTCACATATGGAGCAACTGTTTTGGTACGTTATGTGCAAAACACAGACAATGCTGGTGTCACTAGCTGGTTAGGATCCATTTAGTTTCCTGATTTGTATCCTAGGGCTGCTGTACAAATGACCTCGTCCTTGGTGTCTTTAAACACAGAAACGTACTTTCTTACTGTTCTAGAGACCAGACGTCTAAATATCAAGATGTCACAGGGTTGTGCTCCTTCTACTAGGAGAGGATACCTCCTGACGGGTAATTGTCTGGACATTGACTCTTTTCCCCAATACCTGGCTTCCTTCTGCCCCTCCCCCGGGGAGCGGCCTCTGGCCGTGGCCAGCCTCAGCAGGTTATGCACATTCCCGGTAATGAGTCCGGGGCAGGTGATTGAGCAGAGCTGAGAACGATGTGGGCTTCACTCTTACTCACTGTGATTGTAACCACTGTGTAGTAAGTTGAATAATTAACTTGCTTGACTGTAAACCTGCTTGCTGTTCTGTAGTGAAGGGCAGATTATTTCATCACCAACTGACTGCCATCCGTGCCTCCTGTAAATTCTAGTAAACCAATGTCTTGCCCTGCTTGGAAAAAAATAGACTGAGTAATTTATAAATCATAGAAAATTATTTCTCACGGTTCTGGAGGCTGTGAAGTCCAAGATCAAGGTGCCAGCAGAGTCAGTGTCTAATGAGGGCTTATGCCTTCTTGCTATGTCCTCACATGGTGAAAGAGGCAAAAGGGTGAACAGTTCTCCCACACTTCTTTTGTAAGATCATTAATCCCATCCATGAGGGTTCTGTCCTCATGACTTAATCACTTCCTAAAGGGTCTACGTCTTCACACTATCACATTGGTGACTGATTTTCAACATGATTTTTAGAGGGAACACAAACATTCAAACCATAGCAAGCTGCAAACTGTAGCTAATGTTTACTAAGTACAAGATATAATGAAACACACTTATATGTATAAGTTTATTTAATGTGTATCTGTATTGTAGTTAATATAATGTCCATTTTTTTCAGATAAGGCAGTTAAGGCCTAAATAGAATGGTATGTTTCCAGAATTGCACAACTAAAAGGCAACAAAGGGAGTATTTGTACCTACGTCTATACCAGCTACATAACAAACCACCCCGTACTCAGTGACTTACAATAACACTTATTTTTGTACTTAGAAATCTGCAGGTCAGTTATGATTCAGCTGATCTAGGTCGCTCTCAGTTGGATGGTTTTGCTTCATACTACAGATTATAGGTCTACTTTACATATCTTACTCCAGATCTCTGGTTACCTGGGTCAAGTCCTTCCTGTGGTGGACAACCAGCGCACCCAGGGACAGGCCCAACCATTCAAGCATATTTCAAGCCTCTGCCCCCATGGCATCTGTAACATCCCAGAACAGGTCACATGACTAAGCCCAACATTAGTGTGGAAGTAACTACTCTACAGTTGTATGAGGAAAATATTTAGGGAATAATCATTCAAACTATCACACCAGGTCTCATTCACACCAGAATCTTAACTTTTATCTATTGTCCCACAACGCCTCTCTATTGTTTTAGGACAGTACCTCTCTAATTTAAAAAAAAATCATTATCAAGCCTCTTTTTCACTACTAATCTGCATAGGATTTTAGGTGTTATTTTTACTTATCGTGAAGAGTCACCTGGGTTCGTTTTTCCAAACAGCTAAGAGAACCCAGCTAGAAGATAAATGTAAAGTTGAGTAGTCCATCATTCCATGCTCATCTCAAAAGCCAGGCTGTGCAGCCCCAATAAGCAACCTGTTGGGTCTACAGATTTGCCATGCTTCACTCTGTAAAACTTTATTGGGCACAGTATGGTAACTCAATTAATAGTGAGAATGACACTGGCAAGTGCCACAGAATTGCAACCAATTATTTTTTCCTTAATATCTTTTTAAATCACTAGCTGGCCAAACTCAACAGGAGCCATGTCCTTCATAGGGCATATTTAGTCTGTCTCTGACTTCCCCATCAGTTTCCTTTGCCAGGCTCACACAACTCTGTCACCAGCTATAAGCCTCTGTCTTCTCTCAGAAGCAGTGCAGCCTCTCCCACATAGGAGCTAATTGAAAGCACAAATCAGGCTGTTTGGCAGAATTATATGCTATTGGAGGATGTTTTTTCAATTTGGTATTTTTCTCCTTGAATCAAAAATTTGCTGACTTTATTCTTTCTTCTTCCTCACAGTGGTCCTAATTTAGAAAGCATAGACCAGAAACAAGCCCCAAAGCCAGACTGAATTAACTCCTAAAGAAATGTATGAGCTGCAAAGCCAAAGAAGCCATTGAGAGAGTGGGGAGACAGCCCACAAACTGGGAAAAAATATTTGCCAACTGTATATCTGACTAAGGTCTAACATCTAGGATCTATGAGGAACTCAAACATGCCAAAAAGAAAAAAGCAAACAGTCCCATTAAAAAATGGGTAAAAGGTGATGGTCGGGAAGATGGCAGGCAAGCCAGCAGGATGATATAAGTCCCGATGTGCGTGAGTGAGTGCATGGAAAATTCTATGTGGTGCTCATGAGTGAGTGACTGTGTGAGTGGCTGAATGAGTGAGGGTTAACAGTCAGGACTCCCCTGGTGCCACAGCTGGTGCCGCAGCTGCTCGGTTTGGATCCCAGCGATTCCCGGGATGCAGAAGCCAAGAACCATTTTATTTTAAATCAACAAAACCCTTCCTGGGAAGAAAATACTGGGAAAGACTGACTAAGTGGGGGCTTGTGAACAAGTGGCCAAGGCCCCGGTGCAATAGCTAGCTGGTGCTGCAGGTTCTCTGCTTGGTCCCTGACTATTCCCAGGTTGCAGAAACCTGGGCCATTTTTTCTTTAATGGACAAAAGTTTTCCTGTGAAGAAGTGGCAGGGAGAGACTATCACCTTAGGGTCTGCCTCACCACTGCGGCAGGAGAGACTGCTGGCTCCAGGCTTTGCTTCACCACTTCAGTGCCTGGCCAGGTACTGGCAGCAGGGGCTGCAGAGGGAGCCCAGAAGTAGGGTCTCACTGAAGAGGACAAGAGAGGCAATCCAACATCATCGTAAAGGTGGGGCAAGAAAGTGCTCAGGCTTACTCACCAGGGAGCAACAGACTCAATCTCTGTGACTGGCAGATCAATCACTCAGGGGTTGATCATGACCCAGAGGGAATATCCTGAAAGCACAAACTTTGGAGGGATCTGACGAGTGCTGACTCCCAGGTACCACACCTCCTGCCCTGATGCAGCTGAGGGACAAAGGGTGTGGCCAGAAGAGGACAAGGAAGAACTCCAAAGAGATCAGTGGTGAGTCCAGTGCTGACCCAACCCTCCTCCTCCTCAGAAATCCTCTGAACATCAGACCCACACAATTGGGCCACGACTGAAAGGCACAAACCCAGGAGGAGCCTGGACGTCTGTTATAATAGGTGAACTCCATTCCAGGATAGGCCTGGCTGGGGCACTCCCTGTGTGTACATACCTGGGGAAGAGACAATCCCACACCTCTCTACCAGAGGAGAACTCCCTGACCATAGGAGAGTGGGAGAGGGAGATTGCAGCCCCACCCACCTCCAATTCCCCTCTTGCTTCCCTGCTCTGGATACTGGGGAGAGAGTGAAAGAGGTGGAAGCTCTGCAGGAGAGACCAGATTAGAGGAACAATTACAGAGCCTACCACAAGATGGAAAGCTTTTTTTTTAACATTTTTTGCCTGTTTGTGATTTCATCTATTTTTTAAAAATTTTTTCATTGTTCATGAATGTGTCTGTGAGGGTTTGATCTGCATCTCCCCAATATTTTTTCTTTTTTTCTTTTCTTTTTCTATTTCTTTCTTCTTTTGTTTGTTGTTTTCTGTTTATGTGTGTATGTGAATGATTGAGTGTTCATCTTTCAATTTTGTTGTTGCTGTTGGTTTGCTTTTGCTCTTTTGTTCTTCTGGGTTTTTTTTATTTTTTATTTTTTATAATTTAAGGTGTGTGTCAATATATGTGTGAGGGATCAATCTGAATTCCTTTTTTTTTTTCCTGGTCTTCTGTTTTTCTTCTCCATTCACTTTGCTCTAGGGGTGTGTGTGTGTGTGTGTGTGTGTGTGTGTGTGTGTGTGTGTGTGCAGTTTACTTGGATTTTGTTGTTATGGTTTGTTTTGTTTCACTTTGCTGTCAGTCCAGTTTGTTTTGGGGTGTGTGTATGTCTGTGTGTGTGTGTTCAGTTGTTTTTGGCATTGGTTTCTACACTGTATCATCATATAGAGTGGTGATGGGAAGTGAGTCTGAGGGAACACATACCACAATCAGTGAACATTGTAATTTTCAGGTAGTTTCTGAATCCTAGCACCCAATACCCTACCTTACTCAACTTTCAAAAACTGCAAAAGACAGCCAAGTACTATTTCAAATAGCACAAATTCAGAGCATGAATCAGGGAAGAATAGAGGACTGTACAATCATGAGAAAGGAAAGTCTCTCCCATTGACACTGAATAACAGAACTAAAAGGAAAAACAAGAGATCTGTCACAAATGAGGAAATAACAAAGGAAGACACCAGGCAATTTCAAATGTAGCAAAGAGAAAACTCCTGAAAAATCAGACCTTGGAGCCCAAACAACAGAAGTCACCAAGACTGCCCCCAGAATATGACAGGGATTAGAGAATGGATGAAAAGAGTGGATAAGACTCAACAAAGACAAGATACAACACTAAAAAAATTTGTAAGAGATTTTGGCAATGAAAAATTTCATCCAGAAAATAAATAACAACAAGGAAAGCAGAATTGATCTAGCTGAAGAAAGAATCTCAGAACTTGAAGACCAGAACATGGAATTAACCCAATCTGTAAAAAACATAGAAAGAAAGAACAAAGCCTACAAGAGATGTGAAATTATATCAAGAGGGCAAATCTATGCCTGATTGGTATCCCAGAAGAAGAAAGGGAAACAGAAAAAAACGTGGAGCAAGTATTCCAGGAGGTAATCCAAGAAAACATTCCCCAACTCACCAGAGATGTGACCAGTCAAGCACAAGAGATACAGAGACCCCCCTACAAGATGTCAAATGAGAAGACCAACCCCTAGACACATAGTAATTTGGCTACATAAAGTAGGTACAAAAGAAAAAATTCTAGAGGCAGCAAAAGAGAAAGGTCAGACTGCCTATGGGGGAAAACCAATCAGAATAGCAGTAGACCTATCAGCAGAAACACTACAAGCAAGAGGGACTGGAGTCCTATTTTCAAAGTCCTCAAAGATAAACAATTTCAACCAAGAATTTCCTACCCAGCCAAGCTCACCTTCATTAGTGATGGAGAATTAAATCCTTCTAGGACATCCAATCCCTAAGAAATTATGCAGCTTCCAGACCAGCTTCAAGGAGACACTTAAAAAGGTATTAAGCACAAAAGAAAGGGAAAAAAAAGAATAACCACACACTTCCCAAGAGAACAACAGAGCACAGAATAAACAGAGAATACAGCACAACAAGAAACCTGAAAATGCACACAAGCCAAAAGAAAACAAGCAACCAAACAAAAAACCTTATAAGAACCTCATGATGTATAAACAATCACATTTCAATAATCAGCCTGAATGTGAATGGACTAAATGCACCACTGAAAAGACACAGAATGGAAAACTGGATAGTCTCTCCCACTGACTCTGTCATGGATAAGAAACCATGATCCAATTATTTGCTGCATCCAGGAAACTCATCTAGCCACTAGGAACGCACACAGACTCAAAGGATGGAAGACAAGTATCCAGGCAAATGGATCACAAAGTAGGCAGGTGTCACAATCTTAATATCAGACAAAACAACTTGTAAGCTATCAAAAATTTTAAAAGATACCAAAGGGCACTACATAATGATAAAAGACTCAATCCATCAACAAGAAATAGCCATCCTAAACATATTCACTCAACACAGGAGCACCAGCATTTATAAAACAACTACTGAGTAAACTAAAAAAGGTATTGACCCTAACACTATTATAGCAGGGGACTTGAATAGATCATCGAGGTTAAAAAATCAACAAGGAGATCCAGAACCTAAACTTGACACTTGCCTAAATGAACTTAATAGATATCTACAGATTATGCCACCCAACAACCACAGAATATACATACTACTCATCACCAGGTGGAACACACTCCAAGATCAATCATCCTTGACCATAAATCAAGCATAAACAAATTCCATAAGATTGAAATCTTGCCATGCACAGTCTCAGACCACAGTGAAATAAAAATAAATATCAACACCAACAAAATTTCCCCAAATCCCCTAAGGACAGGGACACTAAACAGCGTAAGGCTAAGCAACTACTGGGTCAGCACTCAAATCAAAGCAGAAATTAAAAGATACCTGGAAACAAATGAAAATGAAGAAACATCTTACCTAAACCTCTGGGATGCCTTGAAAACAGTTCTAAGAGAGAAATTTATATCTCTATGAGCACATCAAGAAAATGGAAAGATCATAAGTGGAGAGCCTAACAAATCACCTAAGGGAACTGGAAACAGAAGACCACCAAAACCCCAACTTTAGCAGAAGAATCCAAATCGCCAAAATAAGGTACTTAGAAGACAAAAATACCATAGAAAACATCAACAAAACAAAAAGCTGGTTTTTTGAAAGAATTAACAAGACTGATGGACCCTTAGACAGAATGACCAAGAAAAAGAGAGAAAAAGCCTAAATAAATACAATGAAAAATACAAAAGATCAAATCACAACTGACTCCGAAGAAATATAAAAGATTATCAGAGATAATTATGTATATCTATATGGAAACAAACTTCATAACCTAAATGAAATGGAGGACTTTCTGATATCACACAACTTCCCCAGGTTGAAACAAGAAGACATTGAGACACTAAATAGATCAATAACAACCCATGAAATTGACTTTGTCATATGAAAACTGCCTACAAAAAAAACCCTGGACTGAATGGCTTTCCAGCAGAATTCTACAAAATGTACAAGGAGGAGCTGATACCAATCCTATAAAGGTATTCCAGGCAATTGAGAATGATGGAATGCTCCTCAAATCATTTTACAAACCTAACATCACATTGATACCCAGATCGGGTAAAGAGCCAACAAAAAAAGAGAACTACAGGCCAATATCCCTTATGAACATAGTTGCAAAAATTCTAAACCAGATTCTAGCACATTGAATCCTAAAACACATCACAAGAAATCATCCACCATGACTAAGTAGGCTTCATCCCCAGGATGCAAAGCTGGTTCAACATTTGCAAGACCATAAATGTAATTAAATACATCAAGAGATGTAAAAACAAGAACCACAAGATTATGTCATTAGATACAGAAAATGCTTTTGATAAAATCCAGCATCCCTTCTTGATAAAAACCCTCAAACACTGAGGTATAGAAGGAACACACCTCAAAATAGTAAAAGCCATCTATGATAAACCCACAGCTAACACATTGCTAAATGGACAGAAACTGGAAACATTCCCCCGAAAAACTGGAAAAAGACAAGACTGCCCGCCTCTCACCCCCTGTTCAACATTGTGTTGGAAGTCCTAGCCAGGGCAATTAGACAAGAGAAGGAAATCAGGGGTATCCAAATAGGAAAAGAGGAAGTCAAGTTATCCCTCTTTGCTGATGATATGACACCATGCCTTGAAAATCCAAGAGAATCTGTCAAAAACCTGCTTGCATTGATAAAGGACTTTGGCAAATTCTCAGGGCATAAAATAATTGTGCAGGGCCTTCATCTCCAGCGCCTGTGCACACACCTGGGTCATCCTCTCAGCTTTTTACTATTCTCTGGGACCCATGCATGTTGTGTGACTTCACTTCAGCCTCTGTCACCTGTAAACTGCAAGGCCTGGGAGTCCATGGGGAGGACGCCGGGACACCCAGAAGCCAGGAGTTGAGACGAGAGAAAAATCTACACAAATGAAGAAAAACCAAAAGAAGAATATGGGTCTCTCCCAGACCCCTGGGAGGGCAGACACTGTGAAAACTGACTTCGGAATGCAAACAATGAAGAGCCCCCAGAATGACTGGTCTAAAACTACAAACCTAGATATCAAGACATTAATGGAGAGATTAAAAAGAATTGAAGAGAGTTAAGAAGAAACAAGAAAGGAGCTGATATCTGAGATAACAGGAATAAAGAATGCTGTGAATGAAATATATAGCAAACGGATAAGAATGGAAAGCAGAATTACCCAAGCCGAAGAAAGAATCTCAGAGCTTGAGGATCAAACTATAGAACTAACCCAAACTCTTAAAAACATAGAAAACAAGCTCAAAAAGTCAGAAAATACCTTCAAGAGATGAGCAATTACTTCAAGAGACCGAATCTAAGAGTAATTGGCCTTCCTGAGGCAGAAAGAGAGACAGAGACCACACTGGAACAAACCTTTCATTAGATCATTCAAGAAATCTTCCCTGATTTAATCAATGATGACACATAATAATTTGCCTAAACAAAGTAGACATAAAAGGAAAATCCTAAAGGCAGCAAGAGAAAAAGGCCAGATCACCTACCATGGAAAACCAATTAGAATAGCAGCAGATTTATCTACAGGA
>NW_007247756.1:264148-287053 GCF_000164805.1 Carlito syrichta | reverse complement strand
GGGTGTGGTAGTGCGCGCCAGTAATTTCGGCTACTCGGAAGGCTGAGGCGGAAGGATCTCCGGAGCCCAGCAGGTCGAGGCTGCGGTGGCTGGGAGCGGCCACTGCACTCCAGTCTGGGCGACAGAGTGAGACTTCAACTCAAAAAAACAAAACAAAACAATTGAGCCAGAAGCAAAAACATTGGACTGAATCGTGAGGGGAAATGATTTCAATCATATAAAATAGAAAAATAAAGTGTTTAGAAGTAGAATTAATAAGGATTAGACGGATCCCCTATGAGGGACAGTGTGTCATTTTCTCTAGTTACCACAGAAGCAGGTGAATTATTGGAAAGTATGTCAGATACTAGACAAAGAGTTTTCTTTTTTCTTTTTTTTTTTTAGAAACAAGATCTCACCAAGTTGCCCAGGCTGGTCTCGAACCCCTGAGCTCAGGCAATCCTCTCATCTCAGCTTCCCAAAGTGCTGGGATTACAGGCTTGAGCCACCGCCTGACAAGGAGTTTTAATATAGAGAGATAACAGTGTTTTTCAAATAAATGTGTAAAGGTATGCACACGCTTGGAAGTATAAGTGAGTGGCAGTAGCTGAAGATGAGGAATATTTATGTCAAAAAATAATAAAATCTATTGTAAAGCCATAATAATTAAAAGTATACTGATACAAAACCAATTGGTAGTGAGCAAAGTAAGAAACCCAGAAGGTGTACTTGATTTAGTTTTAGTTTGTGATTGTTAATAAAGCCTATGACAGATTTCAGTGAGTGAACCCAGAAGAACCGATTAAATAAAACAATTTTTATTTCATATCAGTAGCCCTAATCATTTTCAATTGGAGGACAGATTTAAATGGGATAAATTAGTTCTTAAAGAGTAAAAAAAAAAAAATAAGGGTAAGCATATATCTAGTCAAGGTGGGGATGTTTATTCTTTTTACCCCTTTTAATTCAAATAAATTAGAAAGTGCAACCAAAATATTTGATTTGGGAAAGAGTTATTCTAAGCAAATAGTAGGTTAGGAATCTGGACTTTTTTTTTTAAAGACTGCGTCTCACTCTGTCGCTCAGACTTGAATACAGTAGGTGGGGATGTTTATTCTTTTTACCCCTTTTAATTCAAATAAATTAGAAAGTGCAACCAAAATATTTGATTTGGGAAAGAGTTATTCTAAGCAAATAGTAGGTTAGGAATCTGGACTTTTTTTTTTAAAGACTGCGTCTCACTCTGTCGCTCAGACTTGAATACAGTGGCACGATCATGACTCACTACAGTCTTGATTTCTTCCTGAGTAGCTGGGACTACAGGTATGTGCCACCACACCCAGCTAATTTTTTAAAGATACTTTTAGAGATGAGGTCTCGCTATGTTGGCAGGTTGGTCTTGAACTACTGGGCTCAAGCAATCCTCCTGCCTTGTCCTCCTAAAGTGCTGGGATTCCACGCCCTGCCAAAAATCTGGACCTTCAAGGAAAGAAGGACCCGTCAAGATGTGGTGATGTTGAAAGAGATAAAGTCACTGATGGGAGAGTACTTAGACAGCAGGGCTTGAGTTCACCCTCCATGTGACAGAAACTTTTATCTGGAGTCAGTTACTACATCATGAAGGGACCATAACTAGGACTGGTTTTCTGGGTATTTCCTACAAGCCAGCGTTGGAGCCATCAGTGGCTTACAGACCGCTGGGATGCAACATGCACACCATGGACATTGGCAAATGCTACAAATTACCTCCCCTTTTTTAAAAAGAGAGAGGCAGCCGGGCTCGATGGCTCAGCCTGTAATCTCGCACCTTTGGGAGGCTGAGGTGAGTGGATTGCCTGAGCCCGGCGGGTTCGAGACCCACCTGGGTAACTTGGTGAGACCTCATCTCTACAATAAATCAAAAATTAGCCGGGCATGGTAGTGTGCACCTGTAGTTCCAGCTACTTGGAAGGCTGAGGCGGAAGGATCGCCAGAGCCCTGCAGGTCGAGGCTGCAGTGGCCGGGAGCGGCCACTGCACTCCAGTCTGGGTGACAGAGTGAGACTCCAACTCAAAAAAAATAAATAAATAAAATAAAATAAAATAAAATAAAAAGAGAGGCATTTACTAACATATCACTTGAAATAAGAATAGATTTATTAGAACAAAAAAGAGGTAATACCTTATTAAGGTATTTTATATTTTAAATACTGTTTTGTTCCCATCAGAAATCACTAGTATCTGGCATGCTTTGCACTAACGTGGACTGAGGCCCACCTGGCCTCCCATGGTCTCTGTCTTGATAGCTGTGTCTGTGCACTGATGTCATCAGATGACACTTTCATGTCACTCCTCTCCTTACCCGTTTTCTTTTTTCCTCTTCATATATGGTTTGCTTTCAGGTGTGCAGTTTTCCTCTGGAGAGCCCATAGGAAGGCACACCACATCTGCTAGGCTCACCGGAAGTTGAGATTTGCTTTTATTACCTATACTGATTCTACTTTTTTGGCTTGCTTCTTTTATCTGTCTTCTGATATGTGTTTTTCACGTTTTAGTTTTAATTGACTTGTACATTGTCTTCTGCCTTTGAGCTTGATCCAAATACATTATTGTTTAAAACTTAGCTTGAACTCTTGTTTGTTTTGATCCTCCAAGGCCTTTTTGCTTCTGGCTGGTAGGGATAGGCTTGTTAGTCTTTTTATTTCTTTTTTAAATTAATAGATTTTATTTTTTAGAGTAATTTCAGATTTACCGAAAATTGCACAAGGGTTCCTCTAGACCCGCTCCTACCTCCTGTTTCCCCCGTTACTAGTGTGGTGTGTTTGCTACCATTGAAACAATCTTCATACATGATTGTTAACCATGGCCCATGGTTTACATTCGTGGTCACTCATGGTGCTGCGTCTTCTGTAGGTTTTGAGAGATGTACAGTGACAGACACACACCGCATAGCATCACACAGGGGTGCTTCGCTGCCCTGAAAATCCTCTATGCCCCTCGTTCATCCTGCCCTCTCCAACACCCTGGCAACCACTGATCGTTTTATTGTCCCTGTAGTTTAGTCTTTTCCAGAATGTCACATAGTTGGAATCACATAGTGTATAGCCTTTTCAGATTGGCTTCTTTCACCTAGGAATATGCACTTAAGCTTCCTCTCTTTCCATTACTTGACAGCTCATCTTTTTAGCACTGAATAATATTCCATTGTCTGGATGTGCCACAGTTTATCCGTTTGCCTATTGAAGGACATTTTGGTTGCTTCTAAGTTTTAGCAATTAGGGATAAAGCTGCTATAAACATCCATGTGCAGGTTTTTGTGTGGACATACATTTTCAGCTCCTATGGGTAAACACCAAGGATCTTATTTGTTAGATCGAATGGTGAGAGTATGTTGAGTTTTGCCAAAAGCTACCAAGCTGCCTTTTGAAGTGGCTGCACTAATGGGTGTTCCCACCAGCAGTGAATGACAGTTCTTGTTGCTGTACATCCGTGCCAGCATTGGTGCCATCCATGCTCTGGACGCTGGCCATTCCAACAGTGTGTGATAGTGGCTCATTTTTGTTTTAATTTGCAATGTCCTGAAGATATAGAAAGTTAACATCTTTTTATATGCTTAGCTGCCATCTGTACGGTCTTCTTTGATGACGTATCTGTTCAATATGATGCCCATTTAAAAAAATTGTATTGTTTTCTTATTGTTGAGTTTTTGTTTGTTTGTTTGTTTGTTTAGTCAGTCTCATTCTTGCCCAGGCTGGAGTGCAGTGGCATGCTCATGGCCCCTGCAGCCTTGATCTGCTAGGCTCAGGCAATCCTTCCACCTCAGCCTTCCAAGTAGTTGGAACTACAGGTATGTGCCACCATGCCTGGCTAATTTTTTGATTTGTTGTGGAGATGAGATCTCACCAAGTTGCCCAGGCTGGTTTCAAACTCTTGGACTCAGGCAATCCTCTCAGAGCCTCCACCTCCCAAAGTGCTGGGATTACAGGTGTGAGCCATCACGCCCGGCTTATTGTTGAGTTTCAAGAGTCTTTTATCTATTTTGGTTACCAATTCTGTCTCCCCATCAGTGACTCATTTTTTCCGTTCTTTTAACAGTGTCTTTTGCAGAGCTCAAATTTTCATTTTAGTAAAGAAGACCAGTTGACTGTATTTGTGTGGCTCTGTTTCTGACTCTCCATTCAGTTCCACTGAGGGATTGTCTGTTCCTTTACCAGTCCCATACTGTCCTGGTCACTGTCCTGGAGTCAGGTAGTGTCAGTCCTCTGATCTGTTCTTCTCCTCAAATATTATGCTGGCTACTCTGAGTCGTTTGCCTTTCATATAAATCTTAGAATCAATTTGTTGATATTCACAAACTGATATGCTGGAGTAGCTTGCTTTTTAAGCTAAACATTTTGCATTTGCGTTTTAAATTCAAAAATATTTTTTACTTTTGTGCTTGTTCCAAAGCCATTCCCCTTATAACTTTTCTTTCATGGGTGGTCATCAGAATTTTTATCGTAACCAATACAGTGTTTAAGTAATTGTCATAATAGGAAGCGATTATGTGATATGTAACTATCTCTGTGGTATGGAAAACTGTACATGAATAGATGCCTATAATGCGCATGTACATTCAAGTCTGTGACTGTCTAGTAATTTTCATCCTTAGAGACCTCTTCTGGGGTTGAGGGTGCTGGAGGCAACTCCTGCAGATTTCACCAGGATCATTTTTGAGCACGTCTTCCTGTAGAGACTCTGAAATACCCTGCTTGTTGGAAACCACTCTGTATTTTGAAGGATATTTCTATTAGAAATGTTGTACATAAAAACACAGTGGAAACAGAAAGAAAAGCTGAGAACTGCTGTTATCAAGAAATGAGCCCAAACACATTGCTTTTTTAATTTTTAATTTTAAAAATGTGGGGTACAATTTAGGGTTAGGTATACTAATGATCATTATACAGGTAAAGTTTGGGTCTGGGTCCCCACCTCACCTGGTTTGAGATTTGCACCCTTATTGACGAAATGCTCTCTCCCCACCCCCGGCAGTTTCTTACTACTGCCAGGCCCTTTCTTCTAGCATGATGATAATTGTTCAGTGTCCCTTTATGTGTGAGAACATGTGGTACTCGGTTCTTTGTTTTTGTGATAGAGCACTCATTATTATAGACTGTAAGTCCATCCAAGTTGCTGCAAAGTTCATAATTTGTCCTTCTTTATGGTTGCATGATATTCCATTATGTATATGTACCACATTTTTAAAATCTAGTCCACTTTTGATGGGAGCATGGTTAGTTCCATGTTTTAGGTATTATGAATAGCGCTGCAATAAACATGCATGTGCAGGTATCTTTTTCACAGGGTTTTGTTCTTTCGGTATATTCCCAGAAGAAGGATTTCTGGGGTCATATGGAAGGCCAAATTTTAGGTCTTTTAGGAATCGCCACACTATTTTCCATAAAGGTTGTACTAGTTTACACTCCCACCAATAGTGTAGAAGTCAAACATATAGCTTTAAGGGTTATACTCACTTGTGTATTGTTGACTGAATTTAACTTTATTTTATAATGGTCCAGAAGTGTTTTTTTTTTTTAAGTTAGAGTCTCACTCTGTCACCCAATCTGGAGTGCAGTGGCATACTCGCCACCACAGCCTCGACCTGCTGGGTTCAGGCGATCCTTCTACCTCAGCCTTCCAAGTAGCTGGAGCTACAAGCATGTGCCACCATGCCCAGCTAATTTTTTTTATTTACTGTAGAGACGAGGTCTTGCCATGTTGCCCAGGCTGGTCTTGAATCCCCGGACTCAGGCAGTCCTCTCGCCTCAGCCTTCCAAACTGCTAGAATTGCAGGCTTGAACCACCACACTGTCCGGGAGTCTTAAGAGCATGAAGGTGATGGTAATTGTTTTATTAAATATACTGGTTGTCGTGTTATAGAATAAGCCAACTATAAACACTGATGTTTATTTTGTATTTGTACTTCAAGAGAAAGAATACGCATACTAACTTTTAGATTCCCAAATGTTAGTTAACTTAGGTCTAACTTTATTGTTATTAGCAGTTAGGGTTTACTAGATTTATATTCTAAGAATGTTTAATATAACATCGGGTGTTTTTTCTAATTGGTAATTCAATGCCTGAATTTTTATTTTTTTGATTTGGAGTTTCACTCTGTCACCCAGACTGGAGTGCAGTGGCATGCTCCTGGCCACCGCAGCCTTGTCCTGCTGGGCTCTGATGAGCCTTCTGCCTCAGCCTTCCAAGTAGCCCGAACTACAGGCGCATGCTACCACACCCAGCTAACTTTTGATTTATTGTATAGGGGAGGTCTTGCCAAGTTGCCTGGGCGGGTCTCGAACCCGCGGGGTCAGGCAATCCACTCACCTCGGCCTCCCAAAGGCATGAGATTACAGGCTGAGCCGCCAAGCCCGTCTAGAGTAAGTTTTAAGAATACAATTCAGGCTGGGCTCAGTGGCTCAGTCTGTAATCCTGTACTTTGGGAGGCCGAGGTGAGTGGATTGCCTAAAATAACTTATTTTTTAAAATCACATATCACCAAGATGAGGTGGTTTTGTGACTGAACTTTCAATCAGTAGAGCTGTTCATTGTTACTTTTTTATTAATAAATCCAACAAGCATTTATTAAACACTTAATAAGAAATATACTTGAAAGAAATTATTTGATTAGAAACATTTGTTTTTCAAAACATTTTAAGTTTTCAGACTTGGAATAATTTTATCCAGGAAGATAACTCAGAAATGAAGATTTTCGTATAATTTGTGGCTTTATCGACAAATTTCTTAAACATCTGCAATTGTGATTCCTAGGGATATTTGGGTGTGCTTGATTTTGAGGGAAGTAGAAGACAGTAAAGCAAGTTATTTGAGAGGTCATTTTAACTAAAGTTGTTTTCTTTTTAAGAAAAATGTTCAAGTACTAAAATGTCTTCTAGAAAATGTGTACCTTATCCAAATTTAAAAAAAAATTTTTTTTTTTTTTGAGAAAGCAGGATTTATTGAGAGGACAGAGAAGCTCCCATGGTAGGAGGGGACCTGAAGGGGTTGCCTGTCTGAGGCCGAAAACCTGGTACTTTTATAGCCTTGAGTCCAAGCTGATTGGCTACCCCTGTTATAAAAGAGTCTTGTTTAGTTACATGTATTATAATGTTAATGCCAGAGACACTGTTAACTGTTATGATCTGTGACTCTCAACTAGAGACTTAATAGTCTTGGTTAAAGGAAAGAATATGGTTTGTATCTACCATCTTATTTCAAATTATAGTACTCTTAATGATCCAAAGTAATTTTTTAAAAATTTAAGACCTCCTTTTTTCACAATGACATTTGTTAACACACTCCTCCTTGATAATACACAATGTTGGATCATGATCAGAATAAACAGACAAGCGATTGTTTAACATCATATGCACTGTGTTCTGAGGGCTGTGAATTTATGTTTTGAATTGCATTTGTTATATAATTTCTAGAATACATAAGGTATCTTAACTTGTGTGATACAACAATGTGTATCTTAGGTGTAATGTTAATAGTTTGCAATAATCTTTAGATCAGTTTTACAAATTTGTGTATCTTGATCTGCTATGTTTGGTGGAATAGGTTTTAAAAAAATATTTGACAAAAATTTTGTCGTAAGTTTTGACTTTTCATATTTGGGATGCAGGCAGCACTTCCTGTTATGAGCACATGTGGGATCGTAGCTGTGCGACTGTGTTCTGCTGGCCCTCAAGGAGAGGTCATTTGCAGGGAGCACGTGGGCAGGGCAGTTTCTGGAGACCAGGATGAGGCTAAGAAGGTCAGACTTGCGGGTTCTCCAGGAATATTCTAGGCCAAAGAGGGTAACATGAGCCAGAGCTGGAAGATAGGAGACACCACATTGTACCAGAGGCTAGAAGGTGAAGATGACTAGGCAGATAACACATGAGAAACCGAGTCGATGCCAGGTGGGCAGGTGAACAGCAGGTGAGTCTGTACTGGAGGCAGTACTGTGTGTTCCTTTTAGGCCAAGCCAATGGCACCACTGTCCCTTGAGTGACTCAAATAAAAATCCTGTAAGTCATGGTTCATTCCTTCCTGTCACCTTGACATCGAGTCCACGCACATGGCAAGTCTCACATCCTTTCTTTCCCTGCTGTGCCATTGCCTCGTCCTCATTGGCCTCCACCCTCCCTCCCGCTCCCTCCCTGACTCTGCATTTGCCCTTTGCCAGTCTGTTCTCCAGAGGCACCAGAGAGATTTTTATTAAGAGAAAGCCACATCCCATCCCTCTATGCGTTCACACCTTCCCCTGAATTTTAATCACATTGGGAACAAACTCTGATCTCCTTGCCAAGTCCTGAAAGGCCTTCTGTGATTCTCTGCTGGCTCCACCTCAGGCCACCCCAGTCCCGCTCCTCCCTGGAGCTCCAGGCATACTGATCTTTTGTTTCTCAGACACGCACGTCCAGTCTCGTGTCTTCTGTTCCTTGTGCTTTTCCTTGCTGCCTCCTTTCATCATTCAGGCCTGAGATGCAGCCTTCTCAGCGAGGCCTTCCTCGTACTTTCCTAGCAGCATTGTCTTTCAATTCCCTTGTCCCATTCCGGTTGTGTTTATTTGCATCTGTTTTATTGCCTTCATTGCATCTGAGTATCTGATTAGAATCCATTCAGTAAATATGTACTGTGCACCTAGTGTATGCCAGGCACTGTTCTAGGCACTTGGGAGTCACCATCAAGAGAAAAGACAAAAGAGAATCCCTGCTCTTGGCTGGGTGCTTCTAATCCCAGCATTTTGGGAGGCCAAGGCGGGAGGATTGCTTGAGCTCAGTTCAAGACCAGCCTGGGCAACAAAATGGACCTTGTCTCTACAAAGATACAAAAATTATCCAGGCTCAGTAGCAAGTGCTTGTAGTCCCAACTACTCAGGAAGCTGAGGTAGGAGGGTCACTTGAGCCCAGGAGGTCACAGGCTGCAGTGAGCCACGAGTGTGTGCCACTGCACTCCAGCCTGGGGGACAGAGTGAGACACCGAGTCAAAGGAAAAAAAAAAAGAATTCCTGTTCTTAAGGAATTTGCATTAGTAGGGTAGAGAGAGGAACAGTACACAGTAAACATGATATGTAACTAAATTATAAATTTGTGAGGCAGTAAGTTAGGAGGTGACAAGTGTCATAGACAAACTGGAGTATGCTGTTGGGGACTGGGCAGGATGCGGACTAACAAGGTAGCTTTGGCTTCGGAGGCCTGTGAGCTGATGATTAATGTAGGGTTCTCTTGATTCTTTTAGCTTCAGCACCAGTCAGCAAAGTGAATAAGTACTGTGCTTCTTCCAACCTTCACCCCACTTGGAGGAAAAAGAACAGCATCATGTCAAACATCACGATTGACCCGGATGTCAAGCCTGGCGAGTATGTCATCAAGAGCCTCTTTGCAGAATTTGCTGTTCAGGCCGAAAAGAAAATTGAAGTTGTAATGGCTGAACCCTTGGTGAGTAGAATTGACCTAGAAATCTGAAATATTTTCTTGGCTTTGTATTAACCAGTATAATATAGGAAATCATCTACTCGAAAAAATATGAAGGTCATAGTGATGGTGTAGACAGCTGCAGGGACTGATATGTCACTGCAGGTCACAAAAGAACCAAAATGGACTTCACCAGTGAGAACTGTGGAGACAGAGAAACTGTAACAGGAAATAATGGAGAATTTAGGATATACTGCTAGTTGACGCTAAGACCATGGCCAAACTTACAATAACCCAGCGAACATATGTTTAAGCTTATATTCCAGGAGGTATGCTTGGAGATGCTAGGAGCTCTGTGCGATTGGAGCCTGTGGTGAGGAGAAGGGAAGATAAAGATGGAAAACAAATGTTTAAGTCAGTTTCCAAAGAGTCATACACGCTAATGTGGTAGAGAATGTCGTGGTTGACGATGAAGGGGAGAGGAAGTTGAGGGAAGAGGCTGTTTGGATATAGTACATAGTTCAGACTGGGATGAAAGAGGCTTGAGTGAGGGCCCTGGTGGTGAAAATGGTTGCAGAGGGAGCAGCAGAATCAACAGACCTTGACAGGTAATGAAATAGGGCAGTCTTCTGAGTGACAGTTAAGGATCAGGTGTTCTGAGGTGTTAGCGAAGATGGTAATGTATTTACTTGGGTAAGGTCCAAAGGGAATATCTTCGGGGTAGAAAAGGTGAATAAGATAATTTTCATTGGTGTACACGAAGCTTAAGATCCTGGTGATCTGACCATGTGGAACTGCTTGATCAGCAGTCAGAAATTCTTTTTTGATAATTCAAGAGATGGTGACTTGAAATATAGTTTTTGAATCATCGATGTAAGGGTGAACATTGAAGCCAGAGTTGCAGATGATGACATCAAGGGAACGAGAATGGAAAATAGAATCATTGTTGAGGGAGAGAGTGCAGTGCACAGTGGGGGAAGCGGCTCCTGAATTTGGAAATGAAGCAGCCTGGTGTCTTAGAGAACAGGTTATAACTTCAGGAAGTGACTTGGAAAGTACAAGTAGCAGCTAGGTTACTCTTTGGGATTGAAGGGTATGGAGATGTAGTATTCCCAGACCAGTGTACACCAGTGTCGGCTGGAAATGGGATGATGGCGATGGAGGTGAAGATGGAGGATGTGAAAGCTGAAACTCACCTGCTTCTCACTCAGCAGGAACAGGGATGGGTCTTCACCACCAGTTTGAGATTCAGAGTGTTTGTTACCTGCCTGCAACACAAGGCCAGAGAGTGGCTGAGTGGAGCATTAGGCGCAATAGCGTTGGTTCTAGAACCGAGAGGCAAACTGGACCTGACTCTGGTCCTCAGAAGGAAGAGGGAAGGGGAGGAGGGATTGTCGTGCTCTTCATTTTCTTGGGGAAGCAGGAAATTGCTGATTGGGAAGGTGAGTTTCTTTCTGATGATTAAGTAGAGAAAGCTCTGAGGATAGCATCTGTGCCATAATAATAGGTAAATATCTCTAGCCAAATGTATATTTCAAAACTGTGAAGATGAGTATATTCAAGTTAAATCATTTTGTGATTGCTTTCTGCATAACAAATTATATACCAAATAACAAATTTTATACCTATATCTATATATATGGATGTACAGTAGATATATTAATATAAAGTTCTGTTGTAGAAATAAAGATTACAATAGCTTTATAGTTATGAATTAATGATTATAAGACTTGATTATAAATGTGCTTAATCTACAAAATGTGAGTTTTGTTTTTTAATGGTCTCTGAATTGTATGCTAAAAAGCTACACCAGCCTATGTAAACAGCATACAGTAAGACAGGGAACAGCTTTAAAAAAATACATTAAAAAATTTACTATGGAAAATGTCAAACATATATCAAAGTAGAGATTATGTTATAATGAACACTCAGGACTCATCACCCAACTTTACTTTTTAAAAATGCTTTGTTAAAAATAAATGCTGTTTTATAAAATACCTTATAGCAGTATCATGTGGTATGGTTGTACTAGTTCTCAAATATTATGTATTCTTTGAAATGTAAAGACTTTTAGAGTAAAAGTGTTAAAATATGAATGAAATTATCTAATTTGACTGAGTCTATAAAATAGTAAATTTTTCATCTTTCTCCTTCCTTTTCCTTCAGTGCCATTGTTACTGTCCTAGTTCAGATTCAAGTTCTGTCCTGCTAGACCATTGCAGTAGCCTACTAGCGTGTCAAGAAGTGGCCCATCACCTTTCTATATTCCTCTCACTAGACTTTTCTTCATCTAAAACACAAATATTATCACCTTTCTGCTTTAAAAATCTTGCTCACTTTTCATTGCTGTGGAATAAATTCAAGTTCTAGGTAGGTCATTCTTATGATTTCCCCATCCTAATGTATGCTGTGATGCTTACAGTGTCCTCTTTAGATTCCTTTGTCCTGGTGTGTGTGGTCTTATTTTTCTCTCAATCTAAAATTCTTTTAACTCCTGTTTTTTAAAACTCTACTTATCCTTCCAGACTTCCCATCTGTTCCCTCTAACATAGTCAGCCCTCCCCCAAGCCAAATAAGTCTGTGTTTTACCATAACAATTTGCACATAACTCCTAGATTATGACAATGTCATGGTGTGGTTAGGTACTTACATGTTTATCTCCTCTGATGTGAGTTCTTTTATACCAGGAACCAGGTCTCTGTCTTGCCTGTCTCTGCAGCACTGTACTGGTGTTGGATACTTAGTCGAAGGTATTTAGTCATATTTAGCCTTAAGAGTATACTTAGTTGAATTTAGCCTTAAAAGACATTGTGGTGGTTGTGTGCCTTTTGTTCTTCCTGTAAAACATAATGTCATTCTTCTAGCCAGAGCTTCTAGTAATAGTTCTTTCAGGATAGCCTGATGCTGACTATATCTTATTCATTTATTTAACAGATAATTTTAAAGACATCTGCTGTATAGTCTAAGATGAGATGATAACATTATGGTTGTAGTGTTGAGGATTTCCTAGAACATAGATGTTTCAGCCCCATCCTCACCGACAGAGAGGAGACATCCCTGCTTCTCTTCCTGATACACCCAGTCAGCCCCCAAGTCACCATCACATTTTATAGGTTTTTTCCCTTCCTCTCCTCCAGCAGAATTTCTTCTTTTCTGGACCACAGCTCGCCAGCTTTGTTTTATTTATGTGCAGATCTGGCTAGATTGGAAATCTATAGCATCGAGATGGGATAATGAAAGTACATCCAGTGCCTTTATTGTATTTTCATTTATTTTGAAAGTTAGTCTGTACTCTCTTAGGTAATAGACAGCCATTCAAGATGCTCTCTGGGTTCTTGTGAAAGTCTTGCAGAGTCACTTTAAACGAAGTCACTTCTGGCGCTTTTTGACCCTAGAAAGCTGGCAGGGCTCCGTTCTGTCAGCAGATTCTGTAGAAACTTGGAAGCATAACACGTTTTCACTGAAAGCGTTTAACATACCACCATATGTGAGAGTTGGCATTTTCATTCTTACCTGAGAAACCATCATAGAAGGAGGCCAAAAGATTTGAAGATCAGCTGAGCCTGACTTTCGCCACAATTTCATTTTCATTCTCCAAGGAAGATTCCAGAAGGGCCATCAGTGACTGAATTCCAGTTTGCAAACTATGCAGTCCAATGCCTCTATTTCTTTCTTCGTAGAAGGGGATGGATTAGTTCTCAGCAGCGACCCCGGCATATCTGCATTGATGTTGATCTCAGAGTGCTGGTGGCCAGAGGAGAAAGAAAGGTGTTAACTCACCCAACTGAGATCTTGGGCCCAGTGTTTAAAAACTCTGCAATCACCACTGATTTTTTTAGAGTATTAAGTATATGCATGTTTAAAAAGAGTTTCTTCTCCCTGAGTGACTTGTTTCCTCTAAGCTTCATTTCTCCATTAGCTCTGCCTTCCCCTCACATGTTTATTTGAACATGTTGGATCTTTCTTTTTTGAGTTGGAGTCTCACTCTGTCACTCAGGCTGGAGTGCAGTGGCACGCATGTTCACGGCCACCCCAGTGTTGACCTGCTGGGCTCCAGCGATCCTCCCAACTCAGCTTTTCAAGTAGCTGGAACTACAGGTGCATACTACCATGCCTGGCTAATTTTTTTGTTTTATTGTAGAGACGAGATCTTGCCAAATTGCTCAGGCTTGTCTCGAACCTGAGGGCTCAGGCAGTCTACTCATCTTGGCCTCCCAAAGTGCTGGGATTACAGGCTGAACCACCGAATCTGGCCACATGTTGGATCTTAAGACAGAGGCACCCCACAGCAGGTCGGAAGTGCAGTACGTGTGGACAAGCCTTGTTGACTGTGGTCTTGGGTGTGATATCACCCGTGGCCCATCTAGGTCCGATCTCTTTCTGGGGCTTGTCAGAGTTTTCAGAGGAGTTGCCTGCACCCCCTGAATGGGAGCATTAGGCCTTGACTGCTGGCGTTCTGGGTGCTAGACTCAGAGGATAATGGGGCCTTGGACACTTGGTATGTAGGTGCTCACTGACCCTCCCTGTCTCCAGTGTGGGACCTTATCTCCCACCTGGCAGCACCTTCCTAACCAGTCCTCTCCTGAGAAGGGCACTTCTCTGTGGGTGAGGTGGGAACCTTGCTGAAACTATCTTAAAACGTTCTCTCAGCCAGCCCTCTTTTTTTAGCCATACTTTCAGAGTACCAGATTCTCCTATTCCTGGGCCTGTGGGAATTCCAAAGTGTTGACTAGGGTCAGCCTTCCTTCATGCTCTGCAGAGTGCCCTCAGGTGTCATCTGCATGGTCATGTTCAAGATCTCAGTCCTTATTCCAAATTCTGTGTATACATGGTAGAGGGGATGATATACACACATTTTAAGTATGATGTTCACAAATGTGTATACATTTTTGACACCTTCTATACACACACACACACACACACACACACACACAAAACACCATATATATAATTCTTTTCTCTATACATAGACTTTTAAATTTTTTTTTTTTTTGAGTTGGAGTCTCACTCTGTCACCCAGACTAGAGGGCAGTGGCCGCTCCTGGCCACCGTAGCCTTGACCTGCTGGGCTCCGGCGATCCTTCCGCCTCAGCCTTCCAAGTAGCCGGAACTACAGGAGTGCGCTACCACGCCCGGCTGATTTTTTGATTTATTGTAGAGGTGAGGTCTCGCTGCCCAGGCGGGTCTCAAACCCGCGGGCTCAGGCAATCCACTCACCTCAGCCTCCCAAGGGCGCGGGATTACAGGCTGAGCCACCGAGCCCGGCAGATTTTAAAATTTTTATTTTAACAATGTAAATTGGAGATTATTGTATATCAGCCAACACAAATTTGTCTCATTCTTTCTATCGGTTGAATATTATCTCAATAAATGAAAATGCCGTATTTTTTAAAATTTGAGTTGAGGTCCCACTCTGTCATCCAGGCTGGAACACAGTGTCACAATCACAGCTCACCATAGCCTCGACCTCCTGAACTCAGGTTCCTTCTGTTTCAGCCTCCCAAGTAGCTGGGACTACAGGCACGCACCACTGTACCTGGCTAATTTTTTTAAAAAAACACTGTGTTGCTGAGGCTGGTCTTGAACTCCCGGGCTCAAGCAGTTCCCCTGCTTAGGCCTCCCAGAGTGCTGGGATTACAGACATGAGCCACTGCCCCTGAGACTTTACTACACAATGTCCTAATACAGGCGTTCCTTGGTATCTTTGGGGGATGGTTCCAGTCCTTCTATAGACACCAAAAGTAATGGATGCTCAAGTTTCTGATATACAATGGCATAGTATTTGCATGTAACTTACACATACCCTCTTGTATACTTCAAATCACCTTTAGATTACGTATAATATACAATATAATATCAATGCTATGTAAGTATATATATGTTCAATACAAATGCAATTTTTGTTTTATTTTGTCCTTTTGCTAATTCATGGATGTAGAACCCCTGGATACAGAGGGCCCACTGTATATGAATATACCATAATTTATGGATCCGAAGTCCCCATTATGGTATATTTATGTTGCTTGTCACTTTTTCTGTTTATGGCTAATGTTCTCCTTCTCCTTCTCCTTCTCCTTCTCCTCCTCCTTCTCCTCCTCCTTCTCCTCCTCCTCCTCCTGCTCCTCCTCCTCCTCCTCCTCCTCCTCCTCCTTCTTGTCTTACTGTCACCCAGACCAGAGTGCAGTGGCATGATCACAGCTACTGCAGCCTTAACTTGCTGGACTCAGGTGATCCTTCTGCCTCAGTCTCCCGAGTAACTGGGACTATGGGCATGCATCACCACACCTGGCTAACTTTTTAATTTTTTTGTGTAGGTGAAGGTCTTGCTACATTGCCTAGGCTGGTCTCAAACTCCTGGGCTCAAGCAAAACTTTCCAGAGTGCTGGAATCACAGGTGTGAGCCACCACACCTGGCTGTGAATGTCTTCTTTGCAAATGTGTATATATTTTTTTTCCTCTGGGACATATATTTTCCCTTGATCCCAGAGGAAGTTAAATCTGTAATGATATCAGAGTCCTCCAGAGAGAATAGAACCAGTAAGGTGTGTGTGCGTATGTGCATGCATACAGTGTGTGTGTGTGTGTGTGTGTGTGTGTGTGTGTGTGTGTGTGTAGACACAGAGAGAGATATTGAGTTATCATAGATGATAAGGAGTTGGCTCATTGAGTATGGAAGTTGAGGAGTCCCAAGATCCGTAGTCAGCAAACAGGGGGCCCGAGAGAGATGACAGTGTAGTTCTGGTCTGAGTATGAAGTTGTAACAACCAGGAGAGTCCATGGTGTAAGATGTAGTCTGAAAGCCAGCAGGCTCAAAACCTGAGAACTGATATTTCAGTTCAAATTGGAAGGCAGAAAAAGACTAATGTCCTGCCCAGGTCAGCCAGGAAGGATGAGTTCCCTCTTACTCAAGGGTCAACCCTTCTGTTCTATCCAGACCTTCAACTGATTGGATGATGCCTATCCACATTAGAGAGGGCCATCAGCTTTACTTTATCTACTGATTCAAATGTAATCTCATGCAGAAGCACCCTCATTGACATACCCAGAATAATGCTTGATCAAATATCTGGGCAGACTGTAGCCCAGTCAGGTTGACAGAATTAATCATCACAGTGACCAGTGTCTCCTCCCCCTTCAACCCATTGCTATATAGTATCATAATCCATTTTTTTTCCCTTTTTTTTCTGAGTTGGAGTCTCACTCTGTCACCCAGACTGGAGTGCAGTGGCACACTCTCGGCCACTGCAGCCTTGACCTGCTGGGCTCCGGTGATCCTTCCGCCTGAGCCTTCCAAGTAGCTGGAACTGCTGGCATGCACTACCACGCCCGGCTAATTTTTTTGATTTTATTGTAGAGATTAGGTCTCGCCAAGTTGCCCAGGTGGGTCTCGAACCTGCAGACTCAGGCAATCCATTCACCTCAGCCTCCCAAAGCGCTGGTGATTACAGGCTGAGCCACCGAACCTGGCTTATAATTCATTTTTCTACTTTCCTGTTTTCCACTGGGTGGGAGTCCCTTTATGTACCAATGGTATTCTTTCTATACTAACTTTCCACAGTTATCAGGCCTGATCCTTTCTTGGGCATTACTTCATAAAGGCAAGAATGAGTATATATGCATATGAGAGAAGGTAGAGGGGCTTTAGTATCCATTATAGCCCCAGACCCAGTGGTTGAAGGGTAGGTGGCCTAAGTTTCCCTCAGTGAGTCCCACTAAGCTCTTGGTTCATGGATATTACTTGCCAGTAGTAGGAAGTCAGTATATATTTGCCCAGTAAATAAATTAACAGAACAGATGGAAAGTTAAGAAGATTGCACTGTTTGATGGAAGAGACTGCTGTGTACTAAAGCAAGATGCTACACCGAATCAGAAGCCTCTCTGAGGCCATTTTAATTCACAGGGAGCAAATAAACCGAAAGGCTCCCTCATGAAAGTGTCACATTGACTGGCAACATTCTCTTTCTTTGTTCATGAAGTACTCCTTCCTCTTGTCTTCTTTAATGTCATTCAAGTTCAAATGGCACACAAAAGTTTATACAGTAACAACCTTCCACCCTCAGCCCCAACTCTTTTATCCCTTTTCCTGACTATCCAATTTCCCCACTGACAGACGTGTGTGTGTGTGTGTGTGTGTGTGTGTGTGTGTGTGTGTGTGTGTGTAAAAATGTGTTTGTTCTCATATATATGTAAAAGAGACATTTTATATTATCAGCAAGTGTGAGTGTGTGGATAGTATATTATACCTAAGTGATTTCTGTGTCAGCACATATAGAGCTTTTTAAAGTCTTTATGGTATTCCAATGTATAGATGCATCATGTTACAACATCGTAAGATAGGCTGCTAGTTACTTCTATCTCTTGCTACTCCAGGTGAAACCTTAGTGGATATTATTTTATGAACATCATTTTGCACCTACGTGGCTATGTCTGCAAGATGAATACTTATGAGTGGAATTTTTGCTGGGTCAGAGGTAATTTACATTAAAAAGTTTAGACAAATATAGCCAAATAATGTTCAAAGGTGGTTGTTATCTACTTACTTTCCTGTTGGCATTATTTGAAGGCCCTCTTTATCAGATAACCTCATCAACACAAAGTATTAGACTTTTTGTGCTTTTCAACTTCTGTTTCTCTTATAAGTAAGGTTAAGGTTATGAACAGATTTCCTTTCTGTGAACTGTTGATTCTTTGTCCATTTTTTTCTATTTATTGTTGGATTTTTTCCCCCCTAATGATCTTTAGGAACTCTTTGTATATTAAGAAAATTAGACCTTTGCCTATAATATCTATTGGCCATATTTTTTCCTATTTTGTCATTTGACTTTGGTCTTCATTTTTTTAACCATAATTATTCTTTTTATTTATATGTGGTTGGATTTTGTTTTTGATTCTGGATTTTGTATTATACCTAGAAAGATCTGAGCTTGTTTTTAAAAATTACCATCTTTTTTCTTCTAGGACTTTCATCATTTTATTTTTTATATTTAAATCTTTAAAACATTTAGAATTCATTGAGGTAATGGTCCCACTTAATTTTTTTCTGCAGACAATTTGAATGTCCCAACACCATTTTTAAAATTTTCTATCTTTGCCCTAGTATTTGAAATTTTACCCTTATATGTTTCCCATGTGTCTTTGTGTCTATTTCTGGGTTTTCTGTACTGATCTATTCATCTGTCTGTTTATATGTGAGTTCCAAATTACTTGATTTTCTTGTTATTCATGTTTATTAATTTCTTTATGTGAACATTGTAGTCAGCTTATTAAATTAAAATATGTTTCTATTTTTAGGCGAGGGGTGTCCTGTTAAATTTGCATAATTTAGGGAGTATTAATATCTTTTAAATGGTTGAGTAGATAGCCTTTAACTGTTGGAGTTTCTCAAAATTCAAATGTAGACCCACTTTACTAATGTCTCTCTGGGTACTTGACTTTGTTTTGTTACTTTCTATATACTGATGATTTCTAAGGCTATATAACTGGGCTAGTCTGTTTTTCTGTGTTTCTCAAGCCCCTATTAGTCAACATCCAATCCTCCGCCCCATGTTTCTTTACTGTAGCCAAGTTAGGTTTCAAATGCAAATATGATTCCTACTCATCTACTTGAAACCTTTGATTTACTTCCTAGCATTAAATCCCTCCCTAACCACTTTGACCAGTATATTAGTTAGGGTTCTCCAAAAAAAAACAATAGAAGATGATGAATGGATGGATGAATGGATGGATGGGTGAGTAGTTAGATAGGTAGATGGATGGATGGATAAATGTTTGGATAGGTAGATAGATGATGGATGGGTGGGTGGATGGATAGCAAGGAATTTGTTGGCTCATGCAATTATGGAGTCTGAGAAGTGCCATGGTAGGCCATCTGAAGAACCAGGAAAGTCAGTAATGCAACTTGTCTTAACTAACTTCAAAAGCCTCAGAACCAGGGAAGCTGATGGTATAACTCTCAGTGTGACAGAAGTCCTGAGCGGCCAGGGAGTGGGTCACTGGGGTAAATCCTGGAGTCCAGAGGCTGCAGAGCCTGAAGTTCCAATGTTCAAGGGCAGTAGAATAGTGCCTCCGCTCTAGAAGAGATCACTTGCCTTGCCTCTGCCTTTTTGTTCTGAGTGGGCCCTCAGCTGACTGGATGAAACCTTGGCGAGGGCAGATCTTCCCCACTTCCCCAATTCAAATGCCAGTCTCTTCCGGAAATGCCCTCACAGACATACTCAGAAATAATATTAATCCAATCAAGTTGGCCCCTAAAATTCGGCTGTCATAAGTAGATGAATTTTCACATTGTATCCTCAGAGCAATATTTTTCCTGAATACTTTCCTTGGTTTGTAATTATCTGTGGGTCTCCCTCTGAGCTCAGTGAGAGAAAAAACTGTTGCTTTCCTTGCCAATTCCAACACTTAGAGATAGGAACCAAGGAAAAATGATCACGTAGTTTTATATGTGTGAAATTTTTTTTTTTTTTTTGAGTTGGAGTCTCACTCTGCCTCCCAGACTGGAGTGCAGTGGCCGCTCCCGGCCACCGCAGCCTCGACCTGCTGGGCTCCGGCGATCCTTCCTCCTCAGCCTTTCAAGTAGCCGGAATTACAGGCATGTGCTACCACGCCCGGCTGATTTTTTGATTTATTGTAGAGATGAGGTCTCGCTGCCCAGGCGGGTCTCGAACCCACGGGCTCAGGCAATCCACTCACCTCAGCCTCCCAAATGTGCGGGATTACAGGCTGAGCCACCGAGCCCGGCTATATGTGTGAAATTTTAAAGAAATACACAAATATGGTGATGAGTATGAAACTTTACCTTGAAAGAGACCTAAAGTTTGTTTGTGAAGTGGGATCCGGAGGGTTTCAGCTTGTTAAGTTACCATGAAGGGTGGGAAGAGGGTTTTCTGAAATCCAGCAAAAGGTTGCGGCCGGGGCAGGTGTGTGCAACCCACAGCGCATGACCTGAGCTGAAGCTGCTGGTGGGCACTGGAGGTGTGGCACTGTGTGTTTCTGCTGCTCAGTCGGGCTGGGTGCTGCTTTCTGCATTTACCCTAGTATTTTCATGAAGTCCGTGTCATCCTCAAACTGTTGTCTAATGTTGAAATAAAAGCCCCCTTTCCAAAGCAAGTGCAAAACAGACTGTAACAGGCATGTGTAAGGCACAGGGTAAGTACTTCATATATGTATGCCGAGCTGTTAGTTCACTTCAAGACTTCAGCAAATTACAAGGAGTCAATCATTATATATAAAATGCCGAGATGGTGCCTTGCCCGGTCAGCACGATCAATCATCATTTAGCTCCAGGAAACTATAAACTAGAAGATTGACTTGGCAGCAGTTGCACATGGAAATAACGTAGTAATGAGGTGGAATGTTGGGGGAAGAAAGCAACTTTCCCCAGCAGTGGTTTCAGGCAGTCCAGGCTTGCTTTTTGTAGTTTCTAGGAACAGATAATTCCACACTGCCTCAAGCTATTAGACTGCTTAGAGAAAAGCGTGAAGTTTCCTTTTTTTCTTTTCTTAAATAAAATGAGCATATTGCCAATACCAGTATTGGATGAGCACCCTGTTTTTCCAAATGAAACAACCACAGAGATCAGAAGTCATCAGCCTAAGGTCATTCACCTGGTGGTAGGCCAGCCAGCTCACACAAGGCTGCCTGGCTCCATGAGACATGCTCATAGTTACTGTACTAGGCTCCTTTTCAGTAAATACTTGGATGAATGAATGAATGAACGTATGCTGTTGGCTTTTGGACTTGAATCTAAATAGGACCTATGAACTTTAAGTTTGTAGTCTAAGAACCGTTGAGCTGAATTTATCACAGGAGAAGATCATGTGACATAGCCACTCTCTCTGGCTTGGAGAGTGTCACTTAAAAACCACAGCTGGAGACAGAGGGAGTTGAGCCCTAGTGTGTTACGGTTGCCTTTCTTCACCTGATTATAAATGGAAGCAAAAGCAGAATTAATGGGACAACCAGCACACGGCTGTGTGTCATATAGGACAACGGTCTCCAACCTTTTTGGCATCAGGGACCAGTTTTGTGGAAGACAGTTTTTCCACTGTTGTCACCCAGGCTGGAGTGTAGTGGCACACTCATGGCCACCACAGCCTCTACCTGCTGGATTCAGGCCATCCTTTCACCTCAACCTTCCAAGTAGCTGGAACCACAGGCATGTGCCACCACACCTGGCTAATTTTTTGATTTATTGTAGAGATGAAGTCTCGACAAGTTGCCCAGGCTGGCCTTGAACTCATGGGCTCAGGAGATCCTCTCACCTCTGCCTCCCCAAGTGCTGGGATTATAGGCATGAACCATCATGCCCAGCACGCAACCTAGGTCCTCAGCATGCACAGTTCACAATAGGGTTCCCCACCTGTGAAAGGCAAATGCCCTGCGGCTCACTGCCCTTCTCCTGCTATGCAGCCCTGGTCCACAGCCCAGGAGTTGGGTCCCCCTGATGTAGGAGATTTCTAATATATATATTTTTAATTGTAGGAGAAGCTGTTATCCAGATCTCTTCAGAGGGGTGAAGATCTTCAGTTTGACCAGGTATGCCGATATGAGGGGAATATTTTTTTCCTGGAAGTTAAATGTTTGTCCTAATAGTCTGGTCCAAATACAGTCAATATTAAGAACTTTGTTTTTATTTTGTTTAGTGATCCTGTGTATCCTTGCACACTAGATTCATTCTGACATTGGTGTTTTGTTTTTTTAAACAGGGAATAGAATGAACTGTGAACTTTATTGATTTCTGTTCATTTAGCATTTTAAAACTGTTTACCTTTCTTTGTTAATTTCTTTATGTGCCCTTTAAAATTTTTCTGAGAGAGTTTTCAGTTACATTCCTCAGTCTTTCTTCATGTACTAATTCCTACAAGTTTTACATAATATTTTACCTATTCACAGTTTTTTTTTTTCTGTTGGGGCTCTCAGAACTTGTATGTAAAGTACCAATATCTAAAAACATCTGTGATATTCTTTTTGGTAATTCTTCCTTTTACTGAGATTAAATGTTGAATCAAGTGTTATTTTATCAGAATTATTACATGTTATTTGCAAAAATCAACAAGCCAGATGAGCTTTTTCTTGCTGCCTAGTATTCCTGCCCACTTCATTTAAAATTATGAATCTAAGAGGTAGAAATTCATGTTCATGTTAGACTGACTGACTAAATAAAGACAGGTTAAAGCACCTGATAAAGACTCACCATATACTGTGTTCCTGGTTCCTGCTCCGTTTCTGCTGAGTCAGAATCCCTAGGGTGGTGGTCTGACTTGGTGTTGACAGCAGCTCTCTGGAGGATGCTGATGCATACACTTAGTGGTAGCCACTGGTTTGGAAAGAAAGCAGAAATAGGAAGACAAGACCTCTGTTATGATAGCACTGTAATGAGGTGGCCTTACACAGGGCTTTTCAAGTCTATGCCCACTATAAGAGTTATTTAAGCCGGGCTCGGTGGCTCAGCCTGTAATCCCGCGCCTTTGGGAGACTGAGGTGAGTGGATTGCCTGAGCCCGCGGG
>NW_007247756.1:252530-264101 GCF_000164805.1 Carlito syrichta | reverse complement strand
CAATAAATCAAAAAATCAGCTGGGCATGGTAGCACACGCTGTAATTCCGGCTACTTGGAAGGCTGACGGCGGAAGGATCGCCAGAGCCCAGCAGGTCGAGGTTGCGGTGGCTGGGAGCGGCCACTGCACTCCAGTCTGGGCGACAGAGTGAGACTCCAACTCAAAAAAAAAAAAAAAAAAATAGTTATTTAGATTATTTACATCTTGAATCTACTTTTAATTGGTGGGTAATTGGAATTTGAAATCTGACTAAAGAGTATTTTAAATAAAATTTGTATTTATCTTATCTAAATAATTAATAAAAACTATGAATATCATGCCTCATAGCTTGATTTTTTTTTTTTCTTTTGGTCTTACAATGAAAAGCTAAGGGCAATGTAAACTGTTTTGGTATATATTTATAGTAGCAGATCGTGTTTTTATTGTTCCTTCTTTAGATATTAAAAGAGATTTTCTTTGATACTGCTTATTGCTAATAAGAGGTAAATTTTTAAAAAGCATGATTAAATAAAATGAGAATCTTCTTTAACTTTAATTTTCTATATTAGAAACTATCTGTCAAATTACGGTAATTTACAATGAAAGATGATTGGAGGAAGGTCGCGTAATGAAAGAGAGAACAGCCCACAGAATCAAGTGGACTGTTTCACTCTTTTCTGTTTTCCTGGGTAAAATCCATTTGTAAGTTATATGCAGAATGTGAGAAACAGGAAAATTACATGCTTGATTCCTAGAGATGTCAGTTTATCTTCATGACTCCTCCTGTAGTCATGAAACTGAAAGAGACCTTGAATGTCCCTGCAATCCATAGTTATTCAAATAAGTCAACAAAGTAAAATATGTTAGATTATATGCAGATTTTAAATTAGCTTTTAGTAGCAATGGGTTGAATTAGAGAAATTCTTCTGGAGAAAGCCTTTTTCTTGGGATTCTGAAGATGAAGGGTGGCTATGGGCACTGCTGAGGGTAGCCTGTCTGGGTGAGCTAGATTCATTCATGAAATGAATCCGTGATTCTAGAATTCGAATAGTTTCAAGGATGCCTTGAATTAAGTGACAGCTGTTCATCACACTACGCTTATTTTTATGTTGTATGGCGCATACAAATAATATTCTAAGCCTTAAAGGTGTATTCACAACACACTTCCAACATACTAATGTGTAGAGATGAGAGCAGTTCTCTCTTCTGTGTGTCACAGCACAGTCAGAGCTTTCCCCAACTCTCACGGTGTAGTCTTCTCTTTCTACAGTTAAATATTTTATTCATTTCATCCACACGAGCCCAGAGGAGTTGCCGACTGGGAAGCAGACATGGTCTTTTCTTGTTGTTTGTAATAGTTCTCACACAGAGGTATCCCTGTATGATCAGGGATGCTCCTTATGGCCATTCTTTTGTGTGTGTAAGTGGCAAGTGGAGACAGGAGAAGGGTGAGCTAAACTGCATGGATTTGACTCAAGTTTAATAGTGGGTGAAACCTGGCTAACTTTACTTCACTCCTGAAGCTTTACTTCATTCCTAGACCCTTATTCTATTTAAAAGCACATTGGTACACTTGAGTTACTGTGTTTTTTCACTTCTGTGAGTGCTGGTAGACTCGAGCGTGATGCAGTGTGGCACTCACTCTCTGGCCCTGTCTGTGCTTCCAGCTGATAAGCTCCATGAGCTCCGTTGCCGAGCACTGCCTCCCTTCCCTGCTTCGCACCTTGTTTGACTGGTACAGACGCCAAAATGGAACTGAAGACGAGTCTTACGAGTATAGGCCTCGCTCTAGCACCAAGTCCAAGGGGTAAGTGCTCTATCTCTCACTGCTTTACCCAGAGTGGAAACACTTTCGGAGAAGGGGTGGCCGTGTTGTCCAAGGAAGACTGTTCTTGTTGTAGAGCCAAAGGCATCAAGTTTTTCAAGTTTTTTGGCTCAGTTCCTAAGCCAAAGGCATCAATGACTTTTGTGATGAAGGTAGGAATAAGGGGGTGGCCATCCACACTAGCTCAAGAGAAGGTGCCAGATGAGCAAGGTGTAGCCCTGCAGGGCTGAGCACTGGGTACTGTGCAGAGATTGGTCTCAGGAGGGCCATTTCAGTAGTTCTGTGAGGAGATTTTTTTTTAGGTTGTAGAGATGAGGTCTCGCCAAGTTACCTGGGCTAGTCTTGAACCTGTGGGCTTTTTTTGAGTCAAAGTCTCACTCTGTTGCCTGGACTGGAGTGCAGTGGCGTGCTCATAGCCACCCCAGTGTCGGCCTGCTGGACCCCAGTGATCCCTCCACCTCAACCTTCCAAGTAGCCAGAACTACATGTGCACGCTACCATGCCTGGCTAGTTTTTTATTTTTTATTGTTGAGACAAGGTCTGACCAAGTTGCCCAGGCTGGTCTCAAATCCATGGGCTCAGGCAATCCACTCGCCTCAGCCTCCCAAAATGCTGAGCCACCAAGCCCAGCTGTGAAGAGCTTTATTAGTCAGACAAACTTAAGAAAATAGTCTGGGGAGACACCCCTTATCAACAAGGGTGCCTGAATGAAGCATATTTGTATACCTAACCCTTAACTGTACCCCACAATATCATAATAAAAAATATTGATTAAAAAAAAAAAAGAAAGAAAAAAAGAAAATAGTCAAAGAACATCCTGTTTGTCTGAGTTCTGAAAGGAGGCAGTCGTGATGCCGAAAGTCGCCAGCACCCTGTCTTGTGATATACTCAGTGCCCTTCTTGGTACTTGATTCTTGGAATCTGCTTCTCCTATAAATGTCCCCCAGTGACCTTGGCATGGCATGTGCTAGCTGATGTCCAGGCCACTGCCATGGTTTCCTACTGGACGTCAATGGATGCCACTTGTGATTTTCAACTTAAATTTGTGAGAAAGCTACCTCATACTATATTTTCATTTCTCTCTTGCGCACGCTCTCTTTTTCTTTTTCTTTTTTTTTTTTGAGTCAGAGTCTCACTCTGTTGCCCAGCTTGGAGTGCAGTGGCACAATCATGGCTCACCACAGCCTCGACCTCCTGGGCTCAGGCAGTCCTCCTGCTTTAGCCTCCCAAGTAGTTGGGACTATAGACGTGAGCCACCATCCCTGGCTAGCTTTTTAATTTTTTTTTTAGAGACGAGGTCTTGCTATGTTGCCCAGACTAGTCTTGAACTCCTGGGCTCAAGCGATCCTCCCACCTCAGCCTCCCAAAGTGCTGGGATTATAGGCATGAGCCACTGTGCTGGCCTAGACTATATTTTCATGTAGAAAATTTATTATTTTGTTTCAGTTTTTAACAAAAAGACAATAGTAATCAACTGTGGAAGAATGCTAGGCTTTTCTAAATGAAATTTAAAATGCTTTTCTTTTTCTTATTAATTCTTATAAATTAGTTTTAGTTACTGACAGATATAATAATGAAGTGTGTGCATAAACACCCAGTTATAGAGAGAAAGAACATGTGGACGTGTGCATACATGGGCTTGTTAAAAAGCTTCATGCGGACAGCTGCTGTGACATATCGTACATGGTAGGAACACAGCAAGCAGCTTGAACTGCTAACCGGTAAATGTTTTAAAAACCTCTCATCTTCACACAATGCTAATTATGGGTTCTTGTTTCAGGGATGAACAGCAACGTGAAAGAGATTATCTTCTTGAAAGGAGGGACTTAGCAGTAGATTTCATTTTTTGTTTAGTTTTAGTTGAAGTTCTCAAGCAGGTAAGCTCTTTTTATTTCTGTAAAGTCTGAATTTCCAAGGCTTTCCTGTTTTGGTTACTTTATTTAGGATGTCGTGTCTAAAACTCTGGGCTCACACACGGAATCCCCTCATTCAGTTACACTTCTCTCAGCTGCCTGAGGCTTTCCTGCCCCCGCCCCACCCCCCAGTCATCCCCTGTTCTTTTTACCTTACTGTGCCAACCAGGATAGGAAATCTTGTTGGCAAAGTGGAGATGAGTGGAAACTGTGTTCCAGATGGGTTCTTAGCTGTAAACGCAGCCACCTGTCCCTCCACTAGTTTTTACTTCCACTTAACTTCTTCTCAGCCCTCAAGCCAGCCTTCTAACACGTGATCATTGCGCAGAAATGGCTGAGGAATGAGGGTAACTGGATAGGGAGAGCAAATGGTCAAGTGCAAGTGGCTTTCAGCCAAGTGATACTCATATAGTGCATTATTATAGTTTATTCAGTCGATGAGTATCAGAGTTAGATGCTCTACCCACGAGCTTACAGTGAACAGGGCAGACAGCAGGGATGTGAATTTGTAACACGTCAGGGATTGTCTTATTTATTTTTACTTTTCAAAATCAGGACATATGCATACAAATACCTATCCTGATTTTGAAATTTTTTTTTAAGTTCATAGTCTTTAAAGTTACTTGCCATTCACAGATGACCCTTTTATTTCTAGCCATGAACATTGCATCATTTTGAAAAACCTTAGGAAACCTAAAAAACAAAATCATGTTTTGCATGTGACATGTTTGGACAGAGAGTTTTATTGTGTTATATAAAGTGGGATATATGACAGTAAACAGCAAATATAAGTTGTAAAAGCTAATTGATAGTCAATTTTTTGACATAGTATAAATAATTGAGTTATATAATCATTCATACTTTGCTTTTGTCTTTACAATGAATGTGAAAAGACAGTTACTTAGCACTCTGTAATCTGCACGTTAAAATAATTTAAAATATGTAAAATAGATAATTAGTTAAATAGATAATTAGGTAGAATCACTTTGCTGTGTACCTTTCACCAAGATATTTTAGTTGACCAGGACAGAGCTCTCCTTCGGGAGTTGAACTGACAAGCCAAATTTGATTTCTGTGATCTGTTGGTTTCGTGGTGATATGAGACCCTAGGGCAGAAGTAGCCTGGTAGGAGGAGCTGAGGGCCAGACGGGGCCATGGTCCATCAGTGACTGACTCCACTGCACACTAAGGTTGATCCCCGGCATCTCCTGTGTGATGAGTAGAGGCCATTTGAGTGGATTGGTAATCGGCATGTGTGCTCTATTGCCCAGTTAAATAGTACAGGGTTTCTTCAGCTGTAGAAATTACAGACTCCTTGCACCAGCCTCCATGGGCCACACTCTGACTCCATGTGCCTTTCCTCCTGTTTCTTGTGAAGTCTTTTCCATAGCAGTGAGTCCCACTTCCCGTCTGACAGTTGCTTCTAATTGCATTATCCACAGAGCTTCGACTCCTAGACAACCCTGGAGGGCTTTTTTTCTCCTCTTCCCCCTCATTCTCCCTGTTCTCTTCCCCTGCTCCTTACCATTGTAGTCCTTCCCCTCTTCTTTCTCTTTTAAAATAATCCAGATGGGTCTTCTGGTCAGAAAAACAAAACAAAACAGGATCTATAAACTTAAGAATATTGCTTTCACTATGCTCATTGTTCAAGTCCACTACACAAAATCATTTCTGACCCATGGATCACACGGACTCAAAGTGTGAGGAAGAGAAATACTGTGGTCCTGGTAGC
This sequence comes from Carlito syrichta, assembly GCF_000164805.1. Lineage (NCBI taxonomy): Eukaryota > Metazoa > Chordata > Mammalia > Primates > Tarsiidae > Carlito > Carlito syrichta. The sequence continues at coordinate 258,652 of NW_007247756.1, read as the reverse complement.
TAATCTTTGACTCTGGTCTGTCACCATATTGTTCCAACCTATAGTACCCTTCCTACCCACCCTCCCCTTTTACTATTTTTTTTTTGAGTTGGAGTCTCACTCTGTCACCTAGACTGGAGTGTAGTGGCCGGTCCCGGCCACCGCAGCCTCAACCTGCTGGGCTCCGGCAATCCTTCCACCTCAGCCTTCCAAATAGCTGGAACTATAGGCGCGCGCTGCCACATCTGCCTAATTTTTGATTTATTGTAGAGATGAGGTCTCACCAAGTTGCCCAGGCGGGTCTCGAATCTGCAGGCTCAGGCAATCCACTCACAGCCTCCCAAAGCGCGTGATTACAGGCTGAGCCACTAAGCCTGGCTCCCTTTTACTATTATTCTCATACCTTGGCCAAGAACAGTGACTAACACCTGTAATCCCAGCAATTTGGGGGGGCCAAGATGGGAGGATTGCTTGCGACCAGTAGTTTGAGACCAGCCTGGGCAACATAGCAAGACCTCATCTCTACAAAAAGTAAAAAAATTAGCCGAGTATGGTGACATACCTGTAGTCTCAACTTCTCTGGTGATGGGGGCAGAAGGATTACCTGAACCCAGGAGGGCAAGGCTACGGTGAGTCATGATCCTGCCACCGCATTCCAGCCTGGGTGACAGAGTGAGACCCTAACTCAAAAAAAACCAAAAAATCTTCACATTTTGATTCAAATGCGCATATATATATATATCCAAGAACATAGCTATGGTTTATTTATCTAAAATCCTATAGAGGATCTCCTCCCAGTAGAAGGCAAGTCATTTTAGCTTCCGAAGCTAGTAAAAATAAAGAAAATTAAGTAAAAATCAGTAGAGCTTTCTGAAATAACATGACAGACTAACCCTATTTTCTTCTATTGGAATGGCATGGAGTTTAATAGATGCAGAGACTACTTGATACGATACATCTTGAATTTAATGGGACTTTCACTTTCGCCCCCATAATATAGCTATATTAACATGTGATTCAGCTGTATTTTGATGAAATACACAGTCCCAGTATTGAAGTAATGATACATGGTAGTTTCATTCTTGAAGAAGAGTAGATTAGTCATGTATTATCAGTTATTTGTTCCTTGATTAATTTGTTGTGACTTTAATGATAATCACACATGTAGAGAGCTCTTCTCAATGCATGATGGATTGTATCCTTTGTGCCAGTTGATTGTTATAATAAACCCTGGGACATGGCCACGCAAATATTAATAACCCTACTGTCTTACTTGCTGTGTAAGTTTGGGCAAGTTATTACCCACTATTAATTCCTCTATAAAAATGTGTGGTTATGGTATCATTTTTATAGAATTATGATAATTAAACATAGTCATGCTTGATGCATGGGAAGTATTCAGTAAGTATTATCTGTTTTTTTTCATTTTACAGATAAGGAAATGTTCATAGTTGTAGTGACTTGCTGAAGATTGTAAAGCTAGTTCATTAATTTTACTCTAAGTTTTCTCCTTTTAATAATAAATAAACTTTTTTTCCTTGGTAAAATTAGTACTAAGAAATTAGGAGAAATGGCCAGTATCTTATAAAACTGAATGAAAGTTCATCATGGCAAGTTAGACAAAGAATTTATTAACATAAATATGATGAAATTAAATAGTGTGATTCACTGTGGCAACAAAATTAATTTTGGGTAATAGAGGAATAATTTTATTTTTCCTTGAAAATCAGAAGGATCATTTTGGGATAATAGCTGACTAACAATTTTATTTTATTTTATTTTATTTTATTTTAAAGTTGGAGTCTCACTCTGTCACCGAGACTGGAGTGCAGTGGCCGCTCCCAGCCACCGCAACCTCGACCTGCTGGGCTCCGGCGATCCTTCAGCCTCAGCCTTCCGAGTAGCCGGAATTATAGGCATGCGCTACCACACCTGGCTGATTTTTTGATTTATTGTAGAGATGAGGTCTCGCTGCCCAGGCGGGTCTCGAACCCGTGGGCTCAGGCAATCCACTCACCTCAGCCTCCCAAAGGCGCGGGATTACAGGCTGAGCCACCAAGCCCGGCTTGACTAACAATTTTAGTATGTTAGTACCGAAGGCTTTAGGTCCATGATAAAAGCATGTTTACATAGCAACAGCATCCAGAAAGCTTGCCGCAGTACTCTTTGTATGTTGAGGTTTAGCCACCTGTGTACTCTGTAATAGAGGAGGTGGTCGAGAAGCTCAGCTTGAACCATGACATACTTCTGTGGCCTGTTGTGGAGAGTCGGAAGGAGAGAACATGTCCTGTATTTGTGCAGTGCATCCTTAGCACTTTCAAGTTTAACATTACCTACCCCCTTAGGTGTTGAGACGCCTGTAAGGTCCGTGACTGGGAGACTTGCTCCTCTGCTGAGGTGGGAATTTGTTTTTCTCCTTGATGCTGAAGGGTTGGTCACTTAGCGGACTGGCGAGTCTCCCTCGCCTCCCAGGACTCCTGTCTCAACCTGGTTTTTGTCCTTTATCTTCAGAATGTGATAAAAGCATGCCATTGGGGTGGTGGTGGTGAGGATAGCCTTGAGGATGCTCTAGTTTCCACTAGATATGTCCTTGAATGTTCAAACAGAATTAGAGCTGCTTTTAAAATTGCATAAATGACAAGGTCTGAAAAGTCTTGGTGCTAAAGGTGAAATATTGCTCCATGAATGTAGGACTTTTTCTTTAGGATCTGAAATGAGTTTCCTTCCTCCTCCCTTTTTTGGGAATTCATTGAGAGAGAGAGGGTGAGAAGGGGAAGGGAGGGGGTGAGAGGGAGAGACAGGGAGGAGGGAGGGAGGGGAAAAAGGGAGGAGAGAGGGAGAGAGAGAGAAAGTGGAAGAACTGAGGGAGGGAGAGAGAAAAGCAGAGCAGAGAGAGATTAATTATTGACAATAAAGGGAGAAATAGGGACTTAATGATTATGCATTCTTAAAGTAAAATTGCCAGAAGGTATGCATTTTTATTGAAATTAAAGTTAAGGAATATTTCTCCTTTCACTTCCCTGTTTCTCTTTTCTAGCATAATATGACAATACCAGTGTTGTCTTCACTCACTTATTTCACCTGTTAAATGCATTTTCATCTATCAGGATCTGGGACATAATATGTTCTAGAGATGCATGCACCAACCTCTGAGCTTCAGTTCTTTCATCTGTAGAATCGGGGCCAAATGTCTATCTTGCGAGGCTGTTACAAGTGTTAACAGTCAGACCCAAGAAGTGTTGATAGTGGTAGTGGTGTCGCACATGGCATGACTGAGTGTTGTCCTTAGCTGTCATCGTTAGGCTTCAGGCATAACTGGAGCGAACAGAGTAATCTCCCTTCTTCTTGGGGGATGTGTTCCAGGCCCCCAGCTGATCCCAGATGTAGTGAATAGCACCAAGCCCTGTATTTACAGGTTGAGCATCCTTCACCTGAAAAGCTCCAAAATCCAAAGTTCTTTGAGCACCAGCATGATACCACAAGTGGGCTTCATGTGATGGGTTACATCAAAGTGCAAGACTCCTTTCAGGCTATGTATGTAAAGTGTACTTGAAACATACATGAGTTTTTTGATTAGAATTTTGTGGGTCCCATCCCCAATGTATCTCATTATGTATATGCAAATATTCCAAAAGTCAAAGAAAATCAAATCCAAACACCTCGGGTCCCAAGCATTTAAAATAAGGGATTTTCACCACGTGTATTTGTAAGAAGGAGTCTGAGCAGGGCTCGGTGGCTCAGCCTGTAATCCCACGCTTTGAGAGGCTGAAGTGAGTGGATTGCCTGAGCCCTTGGGTTCGAGACCTGCCTGGGCAACTTGGCGAGCCCTCATCTCTACAATAAATTCAAAATTAGCCGGGCGTGGTAGCGCACACCTGTAGTTCCAGCTACTTGGAAGGCTGAGGCGGAAGGATCGCCGGAGCCCAGCAGGTCGAGTCTGCAGTGGCCGGGAGCAGCCACTGCACTCCAGTCTGGGCGACAGAGTGAGACTCCAACTTAAAAAAAAAAAAAAGGAGTCTGGAAGTATGTCCATGTAGTTAATAGTGATTATATGTGGGTGGGTGGGGATTTTGCTTATGGTTTAAATATTTTGATTTGTTTTATGTAATAGGAACTAGCATGTACTTTTAAAAGAATTAAATAACAGATTTTTAATAATCTATAAATAGTTTAAGATTATGGAAAAAGATGGCATCCCTTTTGGTCACTGTTTCTGATAAAAGATTGGACTTCATGAAATAGGGGCAGGCTCACAGCAAAGGGGCTTTTCTGTGGGTGTTGCTCAGAGGTTCACTGAGCATCTTTCATTCTTCCTGACAGTAACTATTATAGTAACAACTACATTTTCCCCCATGAAGTTTGTAGTTTATGATTTTATGATTTGCTAATATGAAGCTAATAGTCTTAAATTTAGAGCTTGTAAAATATGAGTAACCAAATTCTTAGAGAAAATGAGATTCTCAGAAAAAAAGAAGAATGACAGGCTAGTAATAGATTATTCCATAAAAATTAAATGTGCTTATTGATTTGTCAATTAGTTGAAATGATGAGAAGACTTATAGAAGACTGATAGCTTATTTCTTACTTAATAGTGTTTTTTAAATTCCAGATTCCTGTTCATCCTGTACCTGATCCCTTAGTTCATGAAGTTCTAAACTTAGCTTTCAAGCACTTTAAACACAAAGAAGGGTAAGTAAAATGCTAACTTGGGATTTTTGCTTTTTTCTGCAATCTAGGTTTAGACTACTTATATGTAATTTGACTTCTCATTGATCATTTGTTTTTAGAGTTCAAGGTAATTATCTTCCCATATCTTTTGAATCCTCATAAAAGACTTATAGAGACTATTTGATAAAAAATAATTCTTAAAGGCATAGATTGGATTTATAAGAACCAGAGGTTAAGTTTGATGGTAAATTGAAATCTAGACTTAGATAAAAATTTGTATGGTTTTTATCATCCTATGAGTGAATATTCAGAGAAAGCTATACAGTACTATGATAAGGAATTTGTAAATGTAGTAAGAAAGACTTTGTAGAAAAAGCACATGAAATATGTTTGTTCTCTTATGATTTCAGATATTCAGGAACCAACACGGGGAATGTGCATGTTATTGCAGACCTGTATGCAGAGGTCATAGGGGTTCTTGCTCAGTCCAAGTGAGTTTTCCAAGTTGTTGACTTCGGTTTGCTTTGCGTCTGGATGCATCACTGTTAACTGTTGCCGTGGACGCTGATAGTTTTAGAACTGCCATTTTGCCATAGAGTTATCATGGCATCTGCTCTACCTTTTACTACCTGCTGTGCTGTTTGTGAGAGGTGCTTTAAGAAACACCCAGACCTCGGTTGCACAGTTTGTTTTCATTTATTTGAGGTTTTGTATAAATGTCTGAATCAAACAAATCAGAAGTTGCCAAGCATGGTCAGGACATTACCGTAGTCTCTATTCTTAACAATTCTGTGAGAAGTTCTTTAAACAAAAACATCTCTCTTGGGACGCCTTACAGAGATAAAATCACTTTATTGCTTCCCAGGTGAGTACTTTAATTTCTAAGGTGGCCAAGCAGTATCTTCTACTCATCTTATTTGTATCATACTAAACAGAATTTTGAGTAGGTAGAAAAGATGCCAGAGAGGAAAGAGAAAAGACACCAGATCACTCTGTTGAGTGTCACCCAGTAGGAGGGGTACTCACAGAGTTGTGCTGAGCCATCATTCTAGTGAACAGGAAAATTTATTTTTTTTTTTTTTAGCATCTTGTGGTTGCTATAAGAACTATAGAAAATGTATCTCCTTTGTGGCACAAAGAAATGTTTAAGGAAGAAAGTATCAATTCATATTTTCTTGGATGCTTCTTTTTTTTTTTTTTTAGTTGAAGCCTCACTCTGTTGCCCAGACTGGAGTGCAGTGGCACGCTCCTTGCCACTGCAGCCTTGACTTGCTGGGCTCCAGCGGTCCTTCTACTCAGCCTTCCAAGGAGCTTGAACTACAGGCACACGCTACCACACCTGGCTAATTTTTTGATTTATTGTAGCTGAGGTCTCACCAAGTTGCCCAGGCGGGTCTTGAACCCGCAGGCTCAGGCAATCCACTCATCTCGGCCTCCCAAAGCGTGGGATTACAGGCTGAGCCACCGAGCCCAGA
>NW_007247756.1:243782-252510 GCF_000164805.1 Carlito syrichta | reverse complement strand
TTTTTGATTTATTGTAGAGATGAGGTCTCGCCAAGTTGCCCAGGCGGGTCTCAAACCCGTGGGCTCAGCAATCCACTCACCTCAGTCTCCCAAAGTGCAGGATTACAGGCTGAGCCACCAAGCCCAGCCTCTTGGATGCTTTTTAGAGTCTGAAATCATCATAATAACCTTTCTAAATTTTAAGAAGGCAAGCACGATTATTGTTAATGTTTAGTAGTTAGCATTCTAATATGTTTTCTTTAATCTTTTGTAAGACACTAGGTACCCTAGTACTATAATTAATGTTATAGTGCTTAGTATTTTAAATTACTTAGACATAGACAATACTATCATTTTTTTTTTTTTAAATTTAAGAGACAGGTTCTTGCTATGTTGCCCAGGCTAGTCTCAAACTCCTGGACTCAAGCAGTCTTCCTACTTCAGCTTCCTTGCTGGGATTACTGGTGTGAGGTACCATTCCTGGCCTATAATAATATCTTAATATCTCGCGAATCAATAATGAATCCCTAATTCAGGATATAAGCACACACACACAGAAATGATCAATGATCTAGTTCTCTTTATGGCATAGTAGTTCATGTTATTTTTATTTGGTTATGTATGAGTTTCTATCTCAGAAATATAGAACAGAAATTCTAGATATTACATTAGCAAATTGGATCCAGGAGAAGCTACGTCATGGCCAAATTAAGTCTCAGTGGTGCAGATAGTAGACCCCATAAACTCAGCCTCCGATATTGTTGCAAGAAAAGTACCACTGCAGAGCAGTACTGAGATGCCGTCTGTGCATGTGCCTAACTAGTGTAGATAGAGATGTGGACTGAGCCATTTTGGAGGCAGATGGCACCCAAGGACAGGCAAGTGGAGTGGGGCTAGACCCAGGGGAGATGGAGAAAGGCTGGGTGTGTTTAAATCTTGTCTAAGTGTTTAAATCTTGTCTAATTATTTGTCTTGGATTGTAATGACAAATAATTTTTATGGGAAGTTCAATGAAATAAAATACCCTTGGATTCTAATAGTATTTCAATGCAAAGATTTTCATCCACTTTATACAGATTTTCTTAATGAAATGCTAGAGAATACTTTTAAGTGAAATGGTATTCTTCTCCTAGATTCACATGTAATGGTCAGTGACCATTGGAAAGTCTGCTTCATTTGAGATTAACAGTAACTTTCAGGAACTGGTTTCCCCAAGTAACATTAACAATAAAATCTGTTTGTTTGTTTGTTTGTTTGTTTTTTAAGCTAGGGCTTTACTCAGTCACCCAGGCTGGAGTGCAGTGGCATGATTATGGCTCACCACAGCCTTGACCTGCTGGGCTCAAGGGATCCTCCCACCTCAGCCTCCTGATAATCTGGGATTACAGGCATGCACCACCACATCTGGCTAATTTTTTAATTTTTTTGTAGAGATGAGGTCTTGTTGCCTGGGCTGGTCTCAAATTCCTGGGCTCAAGCAATCCTCCTGCCTTGGCTTCTCAAAGTGTTGGGATTACAGGCATGAATCACTGCGCCTGACCTACCAATAAAATCTTTAGTAGTTTCATAATATATAGGAGGTAGATAATTGAGCATTACTGATTAGTAAACTATTCAATATCTTTTTCAATTGTAGGCAAAGAAACACTGACTAGCCTTAGCAACTGTGGTGAACCCAGGATGGTGCTCACATTTCAAAAGCCTTTTGATTTTGTAGCTTATTCACAGTGTGAGACCAGTGTCTCCTTCAGTTGTCTACACTGTAATGAGATACTGGTTTTAAGGGGTAATTCATACTCCCACAATTGGTTGGTATGTCTCTTTAAACAGATTTGGAGTCTCCAATCTGCTCTCCATGTAACTCTCATTACAGACATTATAGTAAAGAGCCCTCCAAGTTTTTACACGCTCTCTGATGTACATGGAGTTGTTTTATGGGCAAGTTATTTGTTATTAATGTATTATGTTTATGAATTAAATAGTAATGGTACTGCATTCATGATAATATAGGAATAAAGAAATTCCATTAGTTTCCCATCAGGAACTTCTAACTTTAAAATAAATGAACAGTAAATTTAGAATCACAACATGCACCTTGTGGTTTCGCCCTGAGACATCGTGTGGAAATAAATGTCTTTGGTGTAAACCTGATTATGTCTTCACATGTGTTCAAGGTTCCAGGCTGTGAGGAAGAAGTTTGTGACCGAGTTAAAGGAGCTGCGACAGAAAGAGCAAAGCCCCCATGTGGTGCAGAGTGCCATCAGCCTGATCATGGGGATGAAGTTTTTCCGAGTCAAAATGTACCCTGTGGAAGACTTTGAAGCATCATTTCAGTTTATGCAGGTGATATGCCTTCTCGGTGGTGGTAACTAGAATGAGCCTGGCCTTCTGGCCCTTCATGACTTTTTATATAAATTCACTGCATCATTGTTAATTTATTCCAAGTCACAAGTGTGGCTTAACCTGATTTAAAGATGCACTAGCCTTCATTTTTGGTAAAATGGCAAGAGTTTTGTGATAATATAAATTCTTTAGCCTTTCCTCTGTTGTTAATCTACATATATCCTTTCTCCCTTCAAGGAATGTGCTCAGTATTTCTTAGAAGTAAAAGATAAAGATATAAAACATGCACTTGCTGGTTTGTTTGTGGAGATTCTTATCCCTGTAGCTGCTGTAAGTATATCTTCTTTTCCTGCTACTCCCATTATAGCCTTAGACTGCCATTTCTTTGAAAACTCTCGCGTGGCTGTGGGGGATGGGGTGTGTGGATAGCCACCTTAGGTTTTTCCTGGGCCTGGGGTCACTTTCTTGTGTTTTGCAGATCCCTCCAGATGTTGCGTTTGTTGGTTGTTTGTTTCAGATGGGAGGGTAAATCCAGCCACTCTAATTCCATCTTGGCTAGAAATGGAAACTAATTATATCATTTTAATTCAGGTTTTATTGTAGTTAACATTTCAAAAACTGAAGAAGTGTATCACATGCTGAGGAATGGAATTGTTTTAGCTTTCATATTTAGACAATGAGTTCACTGACTGCGACCTGGGTGTTTGTATGGGTTGGTGTGTGGCATTCAGGCCCTGCTTTGAGCGTGTGTTTGGAAAACGTGAATGGATGATTGTAAGAAAAGCTTCAGATAATCAATGAATGTGATGGGCATGTATTGTTTTATCCTGTCTTGCATATTGACTTATATTTAATTATTGAAGTTTTTTCTTAATGGAGACAAACATGAGTCATAAATTAAAGGTTGTGGTAGTTTCTTTGAGTCAGCCCAGCCTCCTACCTGGCATGTATAACCCATGTCAGTCCTAGTTTATTATTGTGAGTACATGGGCTTTGATTTCTCTTTCTAGAAATGGCTTGAATTACTGCTTCTCTGTCCCAAACCATCCTTTGTACTTTTTCCCTTGTCTGATCAACAGCTTTTGCCCGCTATCTAACTGGCATTTGTAGGTCTCAGTTTTAAGGGGATTTATCAAAAAGAGTAGCTTGTAGGAAGGAGAACTCTTGACCACAGTCCCTTCTCACTGTGTTGCCTGATTCTCTGTTTATATCACTTTTGCATTTTTTTTTTTTGAGTTGGAGTCTCACTCTGGAGTACAGTGGCTGCTCCCGGCCACCGCAGCCTCGACCTGCTGGGCTCCAGCGATCCTTCCGCCTCAGCCTTCCAAGTAGCTGGAACTACAGGTGCTTGCTACCACGCCTGGCTCATTTTTGATTTATTGTAGAGATGAGGTCTCGCCAAGTTGCCCAGGCGGGTGTTGAACCCACGGGCTCAGGCAATCCAATCACCTCAGCCTCCCAAAGCGCAGGATTACAGGCTGAGTTTGTGTGCAGGTTTATTAGTCTGCTAGGGCTGCCACAGACTGGGTGGCTTCAGCACAGCAATGTCTTGTCTCACAGCCAAGGCTGGAAGGGGGAACCCCGAGTGTCAGCAGGGAGCTCCCTCCATGGGCTGAAGGAAGCACCTGTCCCACCCACCTGCTTCACCTCTTTGGTTTCCTGGAAATCTCTGGGTCTCTTGGCTGGTAGAAGCATCATCCTGCCCCTGGCTTCATTTCACATGCTGTGCTCCTGGTGTGTGTGTCTGAGTCCAAATCTCCCCTTTTAAGGACACCAGTCATGTTGTATTAGGATTCCCCTAACCCTAAGTTTAATTAGTGAGATCTGTGATACAGCCACATTTGGAAGTGTGTGGGGTTAGGGCTTCGGCATGAGGGTTTTGAAGGGACACAATTTGACCCATTAACCAGGCCTCAACCCCAGGCTTCTGCACCTGCAGCTCCATCTACTGGAATGTTCATGCTTCTCCTTTCACCTCCCTTCCCTCTGTGACTGGCTGGCCATACTTCTCTTTTCTTCTCTTTTCTCTTCTTACTTTCTTAGAGACAGGGTCTCACACTGTCACCCAGGCTAGGGTACAGTGGTGCGATCATAGCTCATTGCAGCCTTATACTCCTGAGCTCAAGTGCTCTTCCCACCTCAGCCTCCCACATAGCCAGAACTACAGTCAGGCACCACCATGCCCAGCTTTTATTTCATCATCATCTATACTGAGTAGTGCTTCCTGTATGTCAGATCCTCATCTATGCAGAAATATGACAGTAAATAGCATAGGAAAGACACTTGCTGACCTGCTGTCATAGAGCTTACTTCCAGTGCAGAGGATAGAAAATCCTCAAGTACATCAAATATCTGACATCAAATATGTCAGATTGTGGGAAATGCTGTGAAGAGATATGTACAGGGTGAAGGGACAAGGATTGCCGGAGGGGTGGGGTACTTGAAGTTTTCAATAGTACGTGATTAGGAAAGACTGCCATCTTGAAGGAGGTGGTGACAGTTGAGTGAAAACTAAAGGAATTGGGAGAGAGACTTGCTGTCCTTGGGTGGGGAGGTGGGAAGGACGAAGCATAGATATCCCACTGCAGAGCCTACTTTGATATGTTCTCGGAGCAGCAAGGAAGCTGGTGTAGCCTGGTCCAGTGGTGTCTGGGGTACAGCAGTGGGACAGGCCAGAGAGGTGTAGTTGTAACAGATGCAGGATCCAGCCTGGGTGTGACTTCCATGTGAAATCTCCCAGCGGGTCCTTCCGGGAGCTCCAGGAGTGCAGAAGACGTGCACCTGTCACTCCGTGCACTTGACCTGGTCACCTGCCTGTACTCCCTTCCACCTTGTTCGTTCCAGGCAGGGACCAGGTTTATCTTATGTAATTACCGTTTGGTCACTTGGCACATTAGAATATTTCAACAAGCACCTCAGCAAGTGATTAACTAATTTCAGACCTTACAGAAAGTTCTTTTCATCCACGTCTAGTTCAGTCAGATGTTTGTAACCATTTTCTTTGTTTGTGTTCTCTTTCTACTAGGCTGTTAAAAATGAAGTGAATGTTCCCTGTTTGAAAAATTTTGTGGAGATGCTTTATCAGACTACTTTTGAACTGAGCTCCAGAAAGAAGCATTCATTGGTATTAAGAAACATTTCAAACCTTTGCATATTTAATTGAGAGTTTTAGTAATTGATTTATGAATTTAGTAGAGATTTAAGTGGACTGTAAAATCTGAAACTGTAATGTCCCTGAAATATAATACAAGGGCACAATTTACATATGTATTTTTCTTCTGCTTCTTTTTAAACTCTCCAGTTTTCTTAATTGCACTCACTGAGCAGGGAATGAGTTAGTCAGGCCTCCTTCTGGGTAGTCATGCATCACTTAATGATGGGGCTGCATTCTGAAAAACACATCATAAGGCAATTTCACTGTTGTGTGAATATCGTTGAGTGTGTAGGCAAACACCCTTGGGCTGTGTGGTCTGGCCTATGACTCCTTTGCTACAAATGTGCACAGCATATGACAGGCACATGTAGCACAAGGGTAGATATTTGTGTATCTAAACATAGAAGAGGTACAGTAAAAATATGATATTATAATCTTAGGGGACCACCATCGCATGTGCGATCTGTAGTTGACCAAAACATCATTTTGAGGCACATGACTATTTACATGTCTTGACTAGCACTTGAAGTTATTATACATTATGGGAAATATTGAATGTATTCTCCTATTAAACCATAAATTACTTTATTTTACATTATAATAGAATGTATTCTATCTAAAGTGTCCAATTTTTTAGCAACCATTTTTTTCTGTTCAGAGACTGAAGGCATTTTTTTCCCTTAAGCATCCACTTCACATAACTTTTATGTAGCTTGGAGAAAGCTTGGAGAATTGGGCAAATATTTGACCATCTAAAGTACAGCTGTTGTAGTGTTGAACACTGATTTTGACAGGCATTGAACTCAGAACCTTGCATTCTTTGTTTTACTTTAAGCCTTCTAGGGTATTTGCAATGAGTGATGTCCATTTGACATGTTTGGAACGGGAGGCTTAGAACACTTAATGTAGTCTCCCTGAAGCCCTGCACTTGGTACATGGGAAGCTGACACTTTCATGCCAGTCTGTCCACTGATCCCAGCGTCCATAACCGCTGTGCATGTGTGAGGGACTAAGGAATCCAGGGAGAAACAACAGCGTGTTCCAACCCAGGAGGAGTGATAAGGCTAGGACATTTCTCATGGAACACTGGCATTTTATCTGTCTCAGATTTTTCTGTGAGACCATATTTCTTATTACAAATGGTAAAACTGCATAAAATATCTTTTGCTTTTTGTTTGTTTATAAGAATAAATGAAATGTAATCTACAAGTCCAGTTCTCTTTCATGAAAAACGTTTACTCTCTCTTTTCCCTTCTGTAGGCTTTATATCCATTAATCACCTGCCTTTTATGTGTCAGTCAGAAACAGTTTTTTTTAAATAACTGGCATATTTTCCTACAGAACTGTTTGTCACATTTAAAGGTAAGATGTAATCACATTTTTGGCTTGTGAATACTGACTGTGGTATGTTTATTCATGTGTATTGATTGAGCAGTGTATAATTAGACTTTCATTACTACTGGTAAACTTGGTAGTAATACTTAGCCACATTACTTTTCTTATAGATACCTCATTTCTTCTATAGGGAATCCTGTATAGGTATGAATAACATTTTTATTGAAAACCTAGTTTGTCCTGATAAATGCAAAATTGTATTTTTAATGATTATTATTCATATTATCTTAGGTGTAGGAATATTTGTTAATAGATACATTATTTATTTTGGATTTTGCAGAGTAGCTGCTTAATCTCACAAAACTCTCCAGATACTTATTTTGTAAAAATGTTTGGTTTTGTGAAAATTCAGTAATATGTTGGCTCAAGTCTGAGCACTGTGAAAAAAGCTTAGATAGTAAGATATCACTCAAGTCACATTTAATGCGAGGACGCCAAACCAAATCTAAAAGTTTGGTGCTGGACCCACACAGATGTAAAGGCTCCTGAGATTATTCTGTCTAGAACAGAACTTGTTGCTATGACTGTTTGGGATGTTCATGTTCATTTCCCCTGAGCACTGGAACCAAAACTGTGAGAGGATGATTTCCTTCCCAGGATGCTCTGTGGGAGGGCCCTCTTGCCTTCTTTGGGTAGAAATGCAGTTATGACACAGACCATGAGGCTGTCCTCATCTGCGTGTCAGTGAATGCTGGATCTGAGTATCCTTCTGACATACAGTTAGATGAGTCTGAATATTTTCTTACAAGTTATAGAAACATTGCAGACATGATACTTCATTTCCTGGTCTTCCTTGAAGTCAGATTTGAGACTGCAAACCGTCTCCTTTGGAGATAGTGGAACCCAATCACGAATGGATTAAGTGGCTTGTTCCTGGCCACGCAGCTCCTGTGTTGTGAGAAGCAAGACTTACTTTGTAACTCAGGAATGATCTGCTGGATGCTATGCTCTGTGTCTTTTTCATGGTTTTATGTGTCATTTTCAAACTGCCTTGATTTCTTCGGTATGGGAAACACATTCGTCTTTGAAAACCATTTTGTCTATTTCCCTCCTAGTTAGATATGGATATTATTCAGATTTAGATGAGAATTGTTATACCCTCTTTGCTTTACTTATGAAAATTCCCAGGATCAAGATCATAAACTCTTTATGCTGTGTAACCAGGAAATGAATTTTATAGAATTAATTACATTATACTTGTTTCTGTCCTTGCTTTGATAATTTGTACAGATATAGGTACTAAAAATTGTTTATGTTCTGGATAGTATGATTTTACATACTTTCAGTAAAATATTTTTTAAGATGTACATTGCTTTGTTTCATGACAGTTCATACTTTCTGTTGCTTGTTGGAATTTTTTTTATATATATACGTTTTCACCTAACATATTTGCAATACTTTCGCAGTACTTAACTTTTTTTTGTCTTAAGGCTTTCATTTAAAATACTCTGTTTCCTTTGAACCCTTACCTCCTGGTAAATATTTCTGGCATATTGTTTATTTTCATGAATGGCTATGTCAATCTGCCAGGCTAAAGGAGATAAGAGCCAGTTGGCATGAATATTTGGAATAGAATTGTCTTGGCCATTAACCCTTAACCTGCATTAAGGCTCTATTCAGCAGAAATTGTACAAATTAGCTCCTGTGTATTAAGCCTTAGATAATGGGCTTATCTGCATAGTTGAGGTAAGGAGTTCAGCATTCAAGGAAAAACTATGCTTAGTACTTGTTACTTGTTTCACAGATAGGAAAAAGTGATTAATTACCCAATCATTTTGAGATAATCTATTGATGTAAAAAAATCTAAAACAGTTTTCATTCATTTTTACCTCTACTTCTGTTTTTTTTTTTTTTTTT